>NC_057884.1:23030831-23162208 GCF_019740435.1 Gambusia affinis
ACCACCGAGGTGACGAGCCAGGAGAGTTAGGGGCGATCAAAGAGCCACCGCAGGAAGAAAGAGAGGAAGATGGAAAACATCTGTTCTTTCATTCATCATCACCCCTTTTATTATTTCCTTCTTTCCTTTCTTCCTCCCTTTCTTCTATCTTTTTGTTTCCTTCTTTCCTTCCCTGTTCGTTCCTTTTACTTTTATCCTTCATTCTTTCCATCCTTCCTTTCACCATTTGTTTCTATCCTTCCCAGTTCTCCTTTCCTTAATCCCTCGTTCCTTTCTTTCTCCCTGAATTTATTCATCCCTAAATCTTCTCATCCTTTTTTAATCCGTTCATCCTTTCTTTTACAGGAAGGAATTTATTTGAACTCAAATAAAAAATAATAAATGATATTTAAAATCTTACATTTTAATTGAAAATCATCAGAGACAAAAATCTCCATTTATTTATTCATATAAACAATAAATATTCAGACAAAAAAGTAAATATTTCCCAGTTTTTTTTTATGTATAATTATTTATTATTTTGACACTCAGTAGATTAATCTAATCAAACTTATTCTACGTATTTTATATTATTATAATTTTGTAACGTTTTTCAAAATGTCTCCCTGTTTTGTTCTGCAGAGCAAAGTGGACTCCTGGTCTTCGCTCATCGTTCCGTTCGCCATGATCATCTTCGTCGTGATCCTGGAGTTTTACGTCGAATCCGTCTGCAGCGCCAAGATGGAGGCTCCGCGCTGCGCCCGCTACGGCGCCTTCGCCCTCTTCCCGGCCGCGCTGGCGCTGGCCAACTTCTGGACCGGCCCGCTGCGCCGACCGCCGCCGCTGCAGCTTGCCACCGAGCACGTGCTCTCCGGCGGCGTCATCGTCAGCGCCGTCTTCTTCGTCATGGGTGGGTGACGAACGGAGGCAGAACCGACCGCGCCTCAGTTCGTCCTCTGACCGCCGCTCTGCCCCCCGCAGCCTCCAGCATCCTGACGGCGCCGTCCAAGAAGGGGCAGAAGGGAACGCTGGTGGGCTACTCGCCTGAGGGGACGCCGCTGTACAACTTCATGGGCGACGCCCTGCAGCACACGTCGCAGTCGCTGCCGCGCTTCATCAAGGATTCGCTCAAGCAGATCCTGGAGGAGTACGACTCCCGGCAGATCTTCTACTTCCTGTGTCTCAACCTGGTAGGTCGACCAAAGACGACGAGACGCTCGAGAAAATACAAACAAAGATGGTAATGGTGCAAAGAACCAGAATGAAGTCAGAAATACAAAGATAAAAGTTTTATTTCTAACGATGCTAAGTTTTCTGATTAAGGTTTAAACTGGTTGACCTAACATTCACCTCCAGGCCTTTGGTTTGATTGTGACGCTGTTAAAATCACCATAGCAACCAGAGTTGTTTGTGGTTTTCCGCAGGCCTTCACGTTCGTGGAGCTGTTCTACGGCGTTTGGACCAACAGCCTGGGTTTGATCTCTGACGGCTTCCACATGCTGTTCGACTGCTCCGCTCTGGTTCTGGGGCTGTTCGCCGCCCTCATGACCCGCTGGAAGGCCACCAGGATCTTCTCCTACGGGTAAAACCGCCGTTCTACGGAGCTACATTAGGGCCACAGTAGGCAGGACAAATTAAGAGAAAATCTCAGAAATCCTGAGTTTGAGCTCAAATATGTTTTTAAAAAACTGTCAGATTTCTGAGTTTTAAAAGTCAAACATTTGATAGAAAAAGCTGAGTAATTTTGAGAATTTTTCAGAATTTCTAAAAGTTGAAAATAAGTTGAAATTTTTTATTTTTAATTAAGCTCAAAATTTCTGAGATTTTTCTATCAAATCTTGAAATCAATCTCAAAAGTCTCAGAAATTCCTGAGCTGCAACAGTCATAAATTAAATAGAAAGAAAAGAGAAAAATTTGAAAACTCAAATAATTTGCCAAAAATAGGAAATTTGTCATGTTTTTTTTTTTTTTTGCTTTTATTTTTTTCATTTACCTTTTTCAGGTAAAATTTTTTTTTATTTTTTAAATTTTTAACAGATTTTTTTTATTGTATACCTTTAAATTTCTTTGTTTCTTTTATCGGAGTCAGTGGTTGATTGTTTTTAAATGCCTTAAACATTTAACTAATTTCCAAAAGCAAAAATTTGGTAGAAATGTTGAGATTAATCTCATAAATTTCCTAGAAAAACTATGGAGGTCTTCTAAAATGAGAAGAATTTTCAACTTGAAACTTTTTTTTTCACAAATATATATTTTTTTCTTGCATTTTTTTTTTTTTTTTTACTTTTTAAGCTCAAATTTTCTTGTTTTTTTTGTAGGAAATTTCTGAGATTAATTTGAAAATTTAAAATGTTTTCTTGCAATTTTTTACTTCTATAATTCAGAAAGTTTCTCTTTTTTTTTAATATAATTTAACATTTTTAAAATCAGAAATGGCTCCTTTATCCTGTCTGGTTTGTCCCTAATGTTGTGCCGTAGCTTTCAGGTCCGGTCCGGTTCTCCTGAATGTTTTCGTCTTGCAGGTTCGGCCGTGTGGAGATCCTGTCGGGGTTCATCAACGGCCTCTTCCTCATGGTCATCGCCTTCTTCGTGTTCGTGGAGTCGGTCAGCCGCCTGCTGGATCCTCCCAACATCAACACCGACATGCTGACCGTGAGTTTCCCTCAGCGGCACCACGCTTTTATCCACACAAAAAATAAAAACCAAAAGTAAACCGAGTCCAGAGTGAAAACAGTCGGGTTTGTTCTGGTTCTGGAAGAACTTTGTTGGATCAGCAGAGGAAACGCAGTCGGGTGATTTAAGCTCCTCCAGATGTTTGTCAGAAAATATTGTTGTTATTGTTAGCAAACAGGATTTAAAGAGAGGTCTGGGTCAGGGTGGCCTTCAGAACAGAACCTGATCCGGTCCAAATGGAGCTAAGAGCTTAAAGAGGAGCTTTATGAATGAATGAATGAATGAATGAATGTGTGAGAGTGAGAACAGTTGGTGTCTTTAACATGTCTGCTGCTCTGGATCAGGAAACAAACGGTTCTCAGATCAGACGGATCGGCTTTAATTGGACCTCGGATCTGAAGTTTCTCTGGATCAGGTTTCGGGTCGCTGCAACCTGCAAACAGCCAGAACCACTTAAAGATCAGAGACACAAACTACGGAAGACAATTAGAGCCACAAAAATAAAAAAACATTTTGACTTTAATCTCTAAATTTGATTGTCCCTGAATTTAAAATTTTTTTCTCTAGAATTTTTCTATTTTCTTCAGATTTTTGATGTTTTCTTCCTCTGAATTCTGATTTAACCTCAGAATTTGTATTTTTTAATAAGTATTCTGGCATATTTTTTTTTGTTTGATTTTTGACTTTTTTCTCCAAATTCTCATTTTAATCTCAAACTTTAGTTTTTTCAGGTTTTTGTCATATATTTCTTTAAATTCTAATTTTAAATCTTTTTTATAGAATTTTTACTTCTTTTCTCTGAAATCTGATTTCAGGCTCAAAATTGCAGTGTTTTCTCAGAATTTAGTTTTTTGTCCTCCAGTTTCTGTCATTTGATTCCAGAAGATTAAAGTCATAATTCTGAGAAAAGGACAGATTTTTTATTTTTAATCCTGGCTGTTTGATAATTTGTCGTTTCTGCAGCCGGTGTCCGTTGGCGGTCTGCTGGTCAACCTGGTGGGAATCTGCGCCTTCAGCCACGCCCACTCCCACGGCGGGAAAAGCTGTTCCTCTCACGACCACGGACACTCGCATCACGGCCACTCCCACGGCGAGCACGGCCACGCCCACGGAGGACATGGCCACTCCCACGGCGGACATGGCCACGCCCACTCCCACGGCTCGGGCAGCAGAGGAATGAACGCCAACATGCGAGGTTTGTCGCTGCGGCGCAGAGAAGTTTGTGGAAACGCGATAATTCCCTGAACTCGTTTGGTTCCTTGCAGGAGTTTACCTCCACGTTCTGGCCGACACTCTGGGCAGCGTCGGCGTCATCATCTCCACCATCCTCATCCGGCAGTTCGGCTGGCTGATCGCCGATCCGATCTGCTCGCTCTTCATCTCCACGCTCATTTTTCTGAGCGTCATCCCGCTGCTGAAGGACGCCTGCGAGGTTCTCCTCCTGCGGACTCCTCCGGAACAAGAGAAGGACCTGAACAGCGCCTTGGAGAAGGTGAGGAGGCCCAGATCCTCACATCTTAAACCAAAGTTTAAGATTATAGCAACAAAATGAGAGTTTCCAACACAACATCTCAGCTGAAAGAAGAAACTGGAGTTATAACCATTAGCTCCGCTAATGCTAAACCACCAAACCTACATGGTATTATATTGAAAGCTAACAAACAAGTCCTATAGCAACATGGTATTTAGGGTAAGCTAACGCTAAAGTGCTATGTCAACAAGCTTCTGCTTTTTTGTTAGTGGAAGCTAATGCAATACTAGCATGTTATTTGCTGTAAACTAATGCTACAATGCTATAACAGCTTGTTATAATGCGGTAGCTAATGCTAAATTGTTGCCAGCATGTTAAATGGAAGCTAAAGCTAAAGTGTTGTACCGACAGTATTAAGCAGAAAGTAGCGCTAAATGCTAAACCAATGTGGTATTTAGAAGAAGCCGGTGCTAAAACACTGAACCAACATGGTAATTAGCATGACGTTAATCATTCTGTCGTGTTGCAGATTGAGAAGATTGAAGGAGTTCTGTCGTACAGAGACCCTCATTTCTGGAGGCATTCGGCCAACGTGATCGCCGGGACCGTCCACCTGCAGGTCATGTCAGACGTGGTGGAACAGCGGATCATCCAGCAGGTCGGCTCAAACCAGTTTCCTACCACAGCTTCACTTATTATCCCAGATTATATTGTGCAACCTGATTTCTGACTGTGATGTCTCCAGGTGACGGCCATCTTGAAAGACGCTGGGGTGAACAATCTGTCGGTCCAGGTGGAAAAGGAGGCGTACTTCCAGCACATGTCTGGACTCAGCACCGGCTTTCAGGACGTTCTGGCGATGACGCAGCAGATGGCGTCCATTAAATACCCGAACGACGGGACTCTCATCCTGTAGCGCCGCCTACAGACTCAAGGAAAAACCCTACAGATGTACAGTTTGTGTAATAAATCTGAATATGACAGTTTCATATTCTTGTTCTGACGATTCCTGCACGTTTTATTTCAAAATGTGACAACAAACAATCTTCTTTAACGACATTCTTGGGTTTATTTAAGCGATGAGCATTAATCTAATGCATATAAGTGTGAAGGAAAACACCGTCTGACACGCTGTGGTGCATCAGTGCAGAGAGAAAGCCTCATATATCGGACATGTTGCCCCGTTCAAAACTGAATTTCTTTAATCCACATGTTCCGGCTGACATGTAGGAGTCAACAACGCTTCGGGTTGTCTAATGTGCAAAAATAAAAAGTGAGGAAAGTGGAGGGTTCATGCATCCTACTGCAGATATTTCTACTCAATCTCGTTGGAGCTCCCCACGGCGACGCCGACCTCCGTCTCTGCAGGAAAACACGGAGGAGTCAGGAATATAATCTGATTATTTGATGCAGTTCAGAGAGAGAGGGTCACCTGGGCAAGGACCGCTGTCCAACATGATGTCATCGATGGCGATGTCGCTCCTGACTGAAGAACCGCGAGTCGCTTCAAACACAATCTGCAAAAAAAAACAACATTAAATCCTTTCTGGACGACTAAAATAAATCATAAAACTAAACTTTCACTTTAATCCAACTTTAAAATAATACAGGCTGAGATAATTGAGGTATATATTAGCTAAAATAAGTTTATTTTGCTTAATTAAATCAACACTGCTAAAGCTAATCTCCACTGAATTAACATGAGACTAGAAAACAAAACAAGCGATTTCAAACTAAGAGGGAAAAATAGAATCTAATATAAAAAGTAAGATAAGAAGTGATGATATAAATTAAATAAAATAAGCTTTGACACTGGTTTAATACAATAAATTATAATAAATTAAGCAATGATAACATAATTTATATTGACCAAAACTAAAAATAACTCAACAAGATACAACACAAACATGCTAAATCAAAATTTAGCTTGAGTGTTAAGATTTTAAAAATGTAACTAAATCAAATGAGAAATGTTAATAATAAATGTAAATAATGTGTTAAGATTAACTAGAGTAACATTTGCTAAAGAGAAAGTTTAGATAAAATAAGTCTAGAAACTGAGCTAAGTTAAACTTAACTGTGCTAACAGAATTTGAAGGAGAACTAAAAAGGTTTAACTTCTTTTTGTAAACTAAATCAAGTTAAACTTTGCTACTCTAACAGAATTTGAATGAATGAACTAAAGAAGCTCAATTTAACTAAAACTAGCATTACATTAGCATGTAATGCTAAGAAAATTTAAGTTAAGATTATCCAAGAAAAACTAACATCTGCTAAAGTAATACATTAAGCTAGCTTTATGAAGACGAGAACGGCTAAGCTAAGCTAATGTAGCCTGGAATTAGAACAAGCTGGACTTAAACTAAAGGCTATGCTAGGATATTTTAGCTTAAGCTAACATGTTTGAATAGAAAATAAAGTTAGGGACGATTCATGACTTCTGGATTTTAAAAGAAAAAGCAGATTTTCTTTTCACTCGTCATCTTTCTTTTTATAACTGCTTGATAATTTTAAGCCTGTGGATGAAACACGGAACCATTTATGGCTGATTTTTGGCTTCACCTCCATGTGATGATGGATGAATGGGAGTAACAATCCCAAAATATCTCCCTATCTGGGTTAATGTCATGGCTGCAGCTCAGATGTTGTCATCATTGTTTTCTAGTTCCACCATCTTTCATTCTGTTAGTTTGGATTCGTCTACAGAAAAGAGACGATGATGTGGAAGAAAAAGTGACTTTAGGCCCAAAATGTTTCCACTAATTCATCCTGAAGACAAACATGATGTTTATTTACAGCAGCTTCTGTTGTTTTCAGAAATAAATTAACAACATTGATTCAATAAACACATAAATTATTGGAAATACTTTGTATTTGCTTCAACAGGGCCGGTCGAAGCTTTTTGGGGCCCTAAACAGATTTTCATTTGGGGCCCCTCATTCCACCATGTGAACACCAGATGCTTTATGATTCCTAAGCTGCTCTGCTATTATCATTTTATCATACCAGTGTTTTATAGCCATTTATTTTATTTCAACTTTACAGAAACAGCAAACTAAACGATTGTTAGGGTTTTGAGACGACTCAGATTAATTATGACTAACATTTACACCAATACCTTAATATCACTGCTAAATATAATCCAAAAGTACATATATGTATTATGTTATATGATTAATAAATTATTATGTACAATGTAGAATTAAAATATTGATTTTCTGGTGATGTTATGAATGACATCAGTGGCTTTAGCAAGAAAATTAATTATGAAAACTGTACATAAATATGGTTTAATCCCCTTAACATGTAAAAAAGAAACAAAACGTAAATATACATCTACTTATATTTAAATACGTACAGTAATATATATCTATACATTAAGGATGATTCATGTTTTCTATGGTAATACTGTAAATTTATGTACACAGTTTTCATAATTAATTTTCTTTTATTTGGCTCAGTAAATCAACAATAACAGGATTTATTTCTGTCTCACCTGATGGTGACTCTGGCTCTGGTATTCCACTTGGGCTCTCAGCCAGGCGATGCTTTGCTCGCCGCTCCGTTGCCATAGCAACACTTCCTCTCCGTCCTTGTCGGCGAGCACCCGGAGCTTCCCGGTTCCCGACCCGTACATGTGGTAGAAGAACCGGAGACACTGAGGGCCCCGGGTTCCCCGGACGGGACGGGACCGCAGCCGCGCGCTCTGACCCGGCAGCATGGGCGACGCCTCGATGTACATGTAGTACCCTGTCGCAGGCAGAGGGGGCGCTGTCTGAGGGATGCCGCAACAGGAAACAGGAAGTGACGGGTGGTGACCTCACCGAGTCCTGTGGTGTGGTCCCCTCTGGGGCCCGTGTAGGAGGTGGGAGTGTGGCCCCTCCTCTGGTGCCAGGCGGCAGCGTCCCTGTGTTTGTCCTGGGAGTATCCGCAGAGTCCGGCCTCAAAGTCACAGTGACCAGGCAGGAAGCCTGAGGCAGGAGAAACCACATGACTGGTTCCACCCTGAGAAAGAATCTCTACTGCTGGTCGAGAATAAAACAACCACTGATACACGACACTGTTTACCCGGAGAAAACTATTTAACTTTAAACATTTATAATAAATACAAATATGAAGACATTTACAAACAATAAACTACTTATTAAATAAAAGAAATTTAATGGTATAAATAAAAAATTATAAAGAAACTGTTTCCTTAAAAGAAATTTGCTAAAAACTGAAAAAATAAAATAATTTTTTTTTACCTGAAAAAGATAAATGGAAAAAAAACAAGACAAATAAAAAAAAATAAAAAAAATGCATGAAAAAAAAAGTAAAAAAAAATAAGAATGTATAATAAATAATAATAAATGTTTACCTGAAAACACTCCAAGTTAATAAAAACAAATTAAAATATAGAAATTTTAAAAATTAGTATTTAAACTTTAACATGTATATATTTATAAATCTGCTGCAGCCTGTTGGAACAGAGACGGTCGTTGTTACCGGCCGTCAGCTCGCAGTCTCCCAGGTTCAGGCTGATGTCGTCCAGCGCCACGGAGCCGCAGTCCCAGAAACTCCTGCAGGTGCTGACGAACGCCATCTGAAGAAGACAAACAGGAAGTGAGGCGCTGCACAGGAAATAATTAAATATTTCCATTTTATGTATTATCTGAGTCTGGAGGAGCTTTTATTTTGAAAATCCTTTAACCGGATTCTCTCGGTTACGTCTTGGGCACCAACATGGAGCCACAAGCAGCAAAATGAGTCAGAAACTGATCAGATTCTGTGGAAAGTTTCTTTATGAAGGGAAAAGTCCAGAGAAGAGACAGGAGGATGGATTAATCCCAGCAGGTGATTCTCACAGTCTGATGGTGACCAGTTAATGAGGGAACGAAGCTTCAAACTGGTTCACCACCAGTAGAGACCAAGAACCCTGAGGATCAACAACACCTGATTGGCTGCCTGTCACGTTCAACAGGCTGCGTTTCGCTCCCAGTCAGAGAAAAAACCCAACAGGCTGCGATAAAAGACGATGTTGAATATATTGATTATAGATCGGCCATATTCAATACACCACCATGTAATAAACCTCACACTGCAGGACGATGGAAGACGGTCATAAAGGGAAAATCAGAGAAAGAAAATAATAAAAAAATGGCTTCAATGGGAAAACCAACATTATAATTTTCTGACGGTTCCTTATCAAAGTTCAAACATTTTAAATTTCTAGATTAAAACTAAAACATGGATGGATGAAAGTTTGGAAAATGCATTTTTCCAAACTTTCATTCTTCTGTATTTCTCCAGGAATTCTGTCCATTTTTTCCATCCGTTTTATTTTTATAGTTTTTCCAACTTTGATTCAAAGTTCCTGTGTATTTTTTCTCTCGTTATCATTTCGTTTTATTCTCTTCGTTCCTCTACAGCAGTCGGGTCTCTTTATCCCCTGGTTTTTCCCTCCCTCCAGTCTCTCTCTCTTTTCATTTTGGTGTTTATTTATCCGTTCTCTCTTGTCTTCCACTGACCTTGGCCGGCTGCGACGTCTGGAAGGTCACGTCTGCTGAGATCCAGATTCCCCTGGACTTTTCGGCCTGGGTCCAGATCTTCTCCTGCCGGCCTCCCTGCTGCAGCAGGTAAACCACCAGCGCCTGCTCCGTCTGGTTGAAACCTGCCACAGTTTTGATTCAGAAAAACCCGAGATTCCTGCAAACCGTTCACACCAGAGAGACTTCACAGCCGGAGTCGGATCACCTCTCAGAGAGAAGTAGAACCTGAGGCAGAACCTGGTGTTCCCCGGCAGGATGGGGCTCATCACGCTGCTAACGTAGCCGGAGCGCGGGCCCAGCCGGGAGTGAGCCAACAGGAAGGACCCTGGTGGGAGAAGACGGGATTTATTGTGAACGTCTGTTTTCAACTACAGAACAGAAATTTCAAAAGAACCGAGTTGGTTTTGGGGCTCAGCTAAGAAAGTATCTGATTCTATTCCTCTCTGATAAAACCCATTTAAACTGAAGGAAAAAGGTGTGAAACTGGTGACTTCTGCTAATCCGCTAATAGCAAAACTAAATTTAGCTTAGCATTTTTGCTAACTTTTAAAAGAATTAGTGCAATTATCTTTCCCTAAACTGAGATAAGTGCTATTATTTTCGTACATTTTCAGTTGAATAAAGTTTTGGTAATTGACTATTAAGATTTTGTCAATATTGGCTCTTATTTTGAAGTTGGTGGAGATTGTTAACGCAGCAGTTCCCTTTCCTCTCTTCCTCATTGTCTCTCTTTCTTCCTCCTGATTTCTTTATTAAAACCAAAAACCCGACAGGAACCAAATAAAAGTAGAGGAGATGAAAACATAAATCAATGCCTAAGGTCTTTATAGAACATGGATGTCAACATAGTTGAAGCTTTAGCATTAGCTTCCACTAAATACAACATTAATATAGCTTTTAGCATTAGCTTGTACTAAATAATCTGTTGATATAACACTTTAGCATTACTAAACACCATGTTAATATGACAAATTAGCATTAGCTTGTACTAAATTACCTGTTGATTTAGTTCTTTAGCATTAGCTTCTACTAATTAACATGTTAAAATAGGTCTTTAGCATTAGCAGAGCTAATATTTCTGATGAGTTAGTGTTGCCCACCACTGCACAGTACTTCATTTGAACTCAGTTTAATGAACATATTGCATGTTGTGCTAAATCTGAAAGGTTTTGGTTCAAACTCTCATCAAGTGGTGTTTGCAGTTTTCTCTCACCTGCTCCTGTGGTGTGGTCTCCATTCCTGAATATGTTGGGTTTCACCGACGCTCTTCTCCAAGACGACGCGACGCTCCGGTCCTGGGTGTAGAGGCAGAGACCAGATTCAAAATCACAGTTGGCGATGGACGGATCGAAGGTGGGCTCTGTGGAAGTAATGCCAGGGATCAGCATGTTGGCGCTCTGGGAGAAATTATTCCTCCGGTGTTTTGTTGGCCTGCTGGGATTCATGATGAAGACAGAAGCCCTCAGCTCACCTGTGTCTTTGTTGCAAAACTCTGGAGAAAAGGAAATGTCGTCCAGAGCAACATGTCCGCCTCTCGGGCTGTTAAAGCCCACTTCAAAAACCACCTGGAGGTCAGAGAGACAAACAGAAAGCTGCTCTCACACAAATCTGAAAAATATGGCAAGTTTCCTGTGTGCATATTTGTGTATTCCTTGCAACCAGAGCAGAAGGAAACGTGGATTTACTGTAAAAATGAGGAGAGTGAGATACAAGCAGAGAGGAGAGTCTGGTTGAGGAAAATCTCAGTTTTATCTGGTTCTTGTGGCCGTGCAGGATGAGAATCAGCTCCAGTCGTCTGGGATTGGTAACTGTCTCCAGTGGAAGAGTTCAGGGATCTGTGTTACAGAACGGGTCGGTGCCGCACCACAGAGTCCAACCGCCAGCTGAACCCAAACGCCTGACATGGCATCAAACCAGCGGGATGACAAATGTGACGCAAGCAGAGACGTTTTCCTGTCGAACAATCAGTGGACCGTGTTGTGAGCAGGTTGACCCGAACTGGACCGCGGTCCTACGGAGGTACTGCTGGTGGAAAATGTTTCCACCACCAGTTGGACTCTAACTGGGCCCAAACGCCTAACGTGATGTCACAGCTTTTGTCACCTAATCATCAAATAAAGTTCAGCTTTGACCTCCTGACCTGAACAGGATGTGGAGCCTTCAGGTCCACCTGCACGGGGATCCACTCTCCTGGGGGGCTGACGAAGTCGACCCGGTTGTCGGGCTCGGCTTTCCACAGCTCCTGGTACTGGCCCAGGCGGTCCCGGGTGAAAACGGCGAACATGTTCCCTCTTTCCTCGCTTCGCTGGTACTGGAAGCTCAGGCAGCCGGACATCGGCGTCGTGGCCATGGGAGAGACCAGCTTGGCGACCTCCTTGAACGTCTTGGCGTAGCTGGAGTCCACGTACATGAAGTGACCTGAGGAAGACGAGCAGAGCTGGAAGAAGATTCCTCTCAACCACGCAGCTTCAGGCTGCAGCGGTTAGCTAAATGACTGTAATCCAATCAGACGCTCCTGATTACAGGTTTCCAGCTGTGAAGTCCCACAATCCACTGGTCTGTTTCCCTCAGTCTAAAAACAATGTGCGAATGCTGAGTCATGCTGTTTGTTTCACACAGAGACGCTGAAAACGTCCAGATTTTATTTACTTTAACAGATTTTGTTCAGTACAGGTTAGTAATTGATTATTGTGATGATTAATCGATTAATCAATAGCACAGATTATCCATCCTCCAATTAATTAGCCTTAATCGACGGCTAACTGAGTAGCCTTCAACTAATTTATTAATCAATAAATTAGGTTTCAATCACCACTGAAGCTTTTTTCACAACATGTTAGAAATATGTGAGTATAAAAAATACAAGTAAACAAATAATTAAATTCCTTTTTAAATAAGAAATCAACCTTTTAGGCTAAAATATAATAATATAGCTTGATTATTTGTAGCAAAGGAAACATCTGCAGAAAAAAAAAAAAAAAAATCTTTCAGCTTCATCTGTCTGATCTGTTGATTATTCTTTAGATTGATTGATTAGTAACTGGATAGAATTTGAAGCTTAATAGAAGTTGTTTTTTTTATCTTCAATGTAAAATGTAAATATATTTATACAATTTTTGGCTTAATTGCTGTTTTGATTTTGTTGTTTTCTTTCAGCAAATGGCCTTTTAGAGAAAGTTCTCTCCAGTTAACAATTAATCAATTACTAAATTAGTGGACAATGAACGATTAATCACGATTAATCACGATTAATCACGATTAATCGTTTCGGCCTTTGTGTCAGTACAGAATTTAAAGCATCGCACGCTGCAGGTCTCACCTGTCTTGTTGTGGTATGTGTGATCGTCCGGCATCTCGTTGTGAACCAGCTGGACGCCGCCGCCGCCAACGTACCAGTTCACGTTTACGTTCCACTGGTTGTTGTAGCCGCACAGGTGAGGCTCCTCAAAATCACACTCTGCAGACGGAAGAACCGAAATTAACCTGCAGTTTGGACCAAAACTAAACCAGAACCATCTGTATCAACAAAGACGGGAACCTAAAGCTGCCCGGTAATCTGGGAAGAGTTGCTTATGGCATCGTTTATAGATTGAAATGTAAAAAAATATAGATCAATTTAAACTCGGTGAACACCTAATTTATTTCACTTGCTTATTTCTGTTATTGTTCATAAGATAAATGCAGTTTATTATATAAAAAATGCAGTTTTTAGTTTGATTACATGTAATAGTGAAATCAAAACTATTTGCTAAAGAAGCTGGTTGTTCAAAGAGTTCAGTGTTTAAGCAACACATTAGAAAGATTAGTGGAAGGAAAAACTGTGACAGGATTTATTAGCAGAGGTAGGACCCAAAACTTCTTCTCTTCTTTTCTACAAAATGTGACTTTTCAAGCTCAGAAATGTTCTAGTTTTATTTTTAGAACATTTCTGAGATTAATTAGAATATTTCTGAGGTTTGTTTTTTTTTGTTGCAAATTTTAAACTTTTCAAGGTCAGATATTTCCTTGTTTTTTTTCAAGAACATTAATTTCAACATTTCTGATAATTTTTCTAGCAAATTTTTGACTTTTCACTCAAAAATTTTGTTGTTTTTTTCTAGAATATTAATCTGAAAATTTCTACGTTTTTTTCTAGCAATTTTTCATATTTTCATACTCAGAAATTAACAATGTTTTTCTAAAAAAACACGTCAGATTGATCTGAAAATGATGCATTTTCTAACAAATCTTTGACTTTTAAAACTAGGAACGTTCCAGGTTTTCCTACAACGTTTCTGGAATTAATCTCAAAAATTTTTCAAAATCAAAGTTTTTGGCAGCAATGTACTCCCTTTATTTCTATAGACAATGCTGTAAAAATAAGGGTTCACACCCTGTTGCTTCTTTTCTTTTGTTCTGTTCTGTTTATTTTTTTAAGTGCTGGAGCTGCAGAAACGAGCAGCAGATGTTGTCCGTCAGGATGTCTTGTTTTCCTTCTGTTCTGACTGGAGATGTGAGAGTCGAACAGCAGCAGTGCAGTCACCCACCCAGGCAGTATCCGGGGGTGATGTGGATCTCAAAGATGGCCACGCTGCTCCCTGCGCTCGCTCCAGTCCCACCGTGGATCACAATCTGCTCACAACGGGACGAGAACATCCAGAGAAGTGAGAGCAGCAGGTTCAATGCAACTAAATGAAATCATGCATGCAGAGTTTTTCTCGACGCTTTGACAGAGAGCGGCGTTAGAAGGCCGGGGCGGCGCAGGACTCTGACGGTGTGTTTATGTGATGAGGGGCCCACACATGACGGGGGCCTGGCACCTCATCATCCTGGTCCTGGTCAGTCCGCTGGGCTCTGCCTCGGCTCACAACGTAAACACCAGCTCTGTGTTTACGCTACGATAAAAGCTCTGCGTATCGGACTAATTTTAGACCGACGTGTGGAACCGGGCTGCAGGAAGTTCTGCTGCAGCAGCAGAGGGTTCTGATTTTATTCATCAATAAAGATCCAATAACAAGACTACTGAAAACAATCAATAAGATGGAAATTTACAATAAAATAACTGATTGGTTTTATGATCAATCAATCTATCTATCTATCTATCTGGATGGTTGGATGTTTTGTTGGATGTATTGTTGTATGGTTGGATGTTTTGTTGTACGGTTGGATATTTTGTTGGATGTTTTGTTGGATGTTTTGCTGTACGGTTGGATGTTTTGCTGTACGGTTGGATGTTTTGTTGGATGTTTTGCTGTACGGTTGGATGTTTTGTTGGATGTTTTGCTGTACGGTTGGATGTTTTGTTGGATGTACGGTTGGATGCAGCCCCTCTCCTCACCCTGAACGGCTCCGAGGCGTTGTGCAGATCCACGCTGGCGATGACCCAGCTGTCTGATGGCGTCCTGCTGCTCCACAGCGGCGTGTCGAAGCTCCGCTCCTCGCTGCGCCGCAGAACCTCCAGGTGACCCGACCCGGTGATCTGGTACACCAGCCGCACGCAGCTCCACTCGTCGTGCTCCAGGGACGGGCTCAGCAGAACTCCGGTCACTTCTCTCTTTGGTTCGACACCAGAACCTGAGCTGCCCTCCACATCGTCGCTCACGGTTTCCACGGCAACAAAATGTCCTAAACGAAGCAGAATAGGCAGGATATTAAACTGTTATCTAACACAATACTTTCCATATTCATTATGTTGCAGTAATGAATGTGCATCTCTACACACATTCATTTACATCTCTAGCCACTGAGAACAGTCAGTGGTTACTTCTGCTAATATGCTAATAGTAAAGCTAATTGTTTGCTTAGTGCCTTAGCATTTTTGCTAACTTCAATAATGTTTAGCACACTTAGCTTCCCCTAATTACATTTCTTAAAATAAATTCTAAATAGCCAATTTTTCATAAATGTAAGTTGAATAAAGTTCAACATCTGTGTTGAAATTTTAGTTATAAACTGTTAAGAATTCTTCAAGTAGCTTAGCCGTTTATATTCATGCTCTTATTTTGAAGTGAGGAGACGGTTTCCTCTCGTCATGTTGTCCAAAACAACAGGAAGTAGTTTATAATCTACTGTTTATAATCTGCTTTCTGGACACTTTACCGTTAATTAGGTGAAATAAAATTAGCAACAGAGTTAGCAATACTGTAAAAGTAACAACTATAAAACTAAAACCATTCCAAAGAACCAAACCATACAGGAAGGTGTGCAATAGCAAATTTAATCCACTTGAGGGCAACATACTGTTTTGTCACACATGTTGTGTCATAGATGACTGAATTTAGCACTTTATCATTAGCTTCAGCTAAATACCATGTTGCTGTAGCACTTTAGCATTAGCAAAACTAATATTTCTGATTAGTGAATTCAAGCCTTCTCCCAGTTCCAACTAGAAACAATCAATCCACCCATTGCTCTCTGCTATGCTACAACTAGCATAGCCTGTTGTGAATGCTAAGGCTAGTTAGCATGGCCACTGATGACGACAAATACAGTTTTCCTGTAATGTAAAGTTGTTTCTTAACTACCAGCGCGTACACGAGGATGACTGGCAGCGGTAAGACCCGCCTCCTGGCTCTGATTGGTTGTTTTTGGTCGGGAGCATTTCTTCAGTAGCTCAAAGAAGAAGTGGAGGAGATCAATCTTCACCTCATATTCTGTATCAGAGTTACTGCAGCTTTAAAAGTGACATAATTTTCTCCAACTCCAACACTCTGTACTCCGGCGTGCATTCCCAGCTCTGACATCTTATCCAAAACAAATGCAGCATCCGTTCCTCGGCACCCAGTTATCACGCAAAACAAAACAGTAGAAGTAGCAAATAATTTCTCATACGTTAAAGTTACAAAAGATACTGAAACATGGACTCTACAGCTAATTTCAGTCAAAAAGGAGAAAGGATTTCCCCTTGGGAAAAACCCCAACAAACTAAATGCTGTTTATATTAGATTCTCTAAAACAATATGCAGAAGCTCAGATATGGTAATCCAGATCAGGATTTAAAACCCAGAGTCATAAATCTCTGACTCAGTTCAGCATGAAATCCTCCTTCCTGACCCCTGTGTGCCTCAGGGCGTTTTGAGCTCTCCTCAGCGGTCTGTCATTTATTATTTGCCCCTGTGGAATGCTCTGCAGCTCTGCAGCCCTGCAGCTCCGCAGAATGAGAGGAAAACACCCAAGTATCGAGACTCAAAACAGCCACTCAGTGGAAAACTCACTTCATTAGCGTCTGTCAATAAATGTCAACTAACCGCATCCAATCAACAGCAATTAAAACATGGCTTTATTCGTGCTGTTTGGTGTGAAAAGGCCCATAAACAAAAAGCAGAAGAAAGGAGAAGAAAGGAGAAGAAAGACCGCGCCGCCGCTGAGGCTTTTTAACAAGCCTGAGGACGAAGCAATCAGGATGGAAACAGTTGGAGGAAAAGCGACTGAGTCATGAGTCACGCTGCCGCAGCAGGGCAGTTTTTAGTCAAGTTCAACCAATCATGGTGGATGGAAACAGAAAAGCTTACTGAAGTTTTTCCAGCGCTGACTGGTTTATGGGTGATGCAATGACCATTACAGAATATTTGTTTTATTTAAGAAACCAAGCTTAAAAAAAAACTAAAACAAGTTATGGTCACATCACAAAGCTAAATCCAGAGCAGCAGAGTTTACTTAAGTTAATAGTAACAATGCAAGCAACTGTAAAATACAAAAGTTTTCAATCAATCGAGACTTTATTTGTATAGCACATTTCAGCAGCAAGGCATTTCAAAGTGCTTTACATCAAATCAAACACAAAAACACAAAGTTATGCAACATAAAATCAACAATCAAAACACATTAAGTCAAGTTCCATCATTAAATTAGTAATTGATTACGTTTCAAATTCAATCCTAAACATTTGGCTTTTTAGTTGAGATTTAAAGGAAGTCAGTGTTTCAGCTGTTTTACAGTTTTCTGGAAGTTTGTTCCAGATTTGTGGTGCATAGATGCTGAATGCTGCTTCTCCTCGTTTGGTTCTGGTTCACATTAATTAGTACAGCGACGCAAATAAAACATTAGCATTCTGTGATTAGCTGCTAGCATGACTATGACCGCTTGCTAGCTCGTACTAATGCTTCAAATGCTTCATTTGTAGAAAAATCTCAGAAATCCTGATTTCCAAAGATAAAAAAAATCAACTGCGCTCCCAGCAGGAAGTTAGATTTTATATTCTGAAAGTCGTAGAGTTTTTCAGACATCAACTTTAGCATCCAATATGGCCGCTCCTGTTACAATGCTATAATTTAATCTTGTATATTATATGTTGTTCTCTGGATATTTCGGTCAGGCAAACATTTGAGCTAAGTAGCTAACAAGTAAATATTTGCATGCATGTTCGTTAGCCAGCTAGCTTCTTAGCATCATGGGAAAGTGTACATTTATTGCTAGTTGTTGTTTTTGCTACCAGCTTACTCCTGTTGTCAACCCGTACATGTACAGGTGTATTTGGTGTGAAAAAATAAACATAAACTTGGCACTGCAGCGGTTAAAGCTGACCCATATGTCGTTTCAAACATCAGAGTGTTTCAACCACCACATGAATTTACAGTTTTCCTGCCTTAAAGTTCGGTTATGATGAGGTTAAAAGAAACTGCATCCTTTGCTTATCTTTAAACGCCATGAATAAAGTGACCTGAAGTGTGGCCTTGAAGTAGGCCACACTCCGCGTCACAGATAACTTGACACAGTCCAGCTGTTTGTGCTAGCTCCAGAGGTTCATGCCGCCATTCTTCCCAACTCTGTGCATGAATTGTGTTTTTCAGTACGGAAACATGAACGCACAACAAATGACAGAATAATCACTGTAATCACGATCTGAGCTCCATTCATCAGGCTGTGAGCTACACAAACAAACGCTGACATAACTTTCATATGGGGATGCAGAGCTCATTCATATGAGCTGCACTTCAAACCTGAGGGGGAAGCCAAAATGTGCTGTTTCTCTCTCTCCAGATGTTCACTGATGCTGCAGTCAATGCAGACCAGATGGACCTTTTCCTACAGAGGGCTTTAGTGCTTCAGCCAAAGAAATCAGCAGCAATAACAGCATCTTGAAGCTTCATTCTGCATCCTTAAAGCTGCAGAATGTAACTTTTATTTTTAAAAAAATTTTTTTTTTATACATATGGAAAAATTTGTTAGATCAAGAGGAGAAAAATGTAGCTCCTCTTCCTTTTTTTTTTGGAAAAGTCGCCATCTGTAACTGCTATGGCAGTTGCTATGGAGTTAAGCACCATCTTAGAACTACCTCGCTGATTTATGAACAATATAAGCACATTAGAACTATAACTCAATTACAATTTTTGACTATTCTATGTTTGCCTACCAGGATGGCGGTTCAGGATCACTCCCAGTTTAAACTTGTAGGAACTATGCAAGTTTATTTAGCTCAAATAATTACAATATTTGAGCTAAATTATGACAATTACTATTAACTAATAAAGTTATAACATTGTATTGGAAAATATGTTGTCTTATATTATTTTAATAAATGTAAATAAATATGCTACATTTTGTTGATGTACATTTTAATAATAATAATCAGCGAATGTAGCTGGAAGCTATCAGATGCAGCTAGCACAGCATGTCATGAATGCTAAGGCTAGTTAGCATAGCCACTGATGACGGCAGAAAAACGGTAAGTTCTGATTGGTTGTTTTTGATCGCTATCGGTTCGTTTTGGCGATAGCAGCTCAGGCAGCAGGTGGAGGAAATAGATGTTTAATATACATTATACTGTGACAAGATAGTGACACTCTTAAACAAAAAATATATATATATTATCAGGGCCGGATTTAGGAGGATGGGGGCCCCTGGGCTGGAGTCAGGATGGGGGCCCCTTTAGAAACATATTCAAAAATATATATATATATATATATATATATATATATATATATATATATATATATATACTCTAGTATATATATATACTCTAGTATATATATATATTTGTATGTGTTTGTTTTGTTTTAGAGGATGAACAGAAAATGACCGAACAGTAAGTTTTGACAACTTACAACTTTAATAAGCCAGTTGTCACAAACTACAAACAACTCTGAACTCTTTTCTAGAAAGACTAAACCACATGTTGGGGTTGAAACTAGAATATGATGCTTGCATCACAAAATAAAATCACTGAATAGTTATTGTTGCCTGGACTTCAACACAAACTATAAAACAGATTGAGTGCAAGAAACGCAATGCTCAAATATACTTTTACAAAGCAAAGCGAGTAAAACAATATTTATACAAATATCCCCAGCATTTACAAGTTCATATAAGTACAAGTGGAATATATCAAAACTCAAACTTTTTCTTTGGTTTTAAAGTTCTTGGTAAATAGTGGAGGAAATAAATGTCAAAAAAGTGCTTCTCTGCCAGTCAGACAGAACATGGATATAAACAATATCTTCTGGAAAAAAGAGATCAGGCATACTGTAGTTTTCAGAAAATATCCTGACCCAGGTAAGTCCAAAGTGCTGCCCTCTGAAGGATTTTTTAAAGTTTAGGCATTTGCGTTCAGTTGCGTGCTTCCAGTCACTGAAACCAGTTTCAAAGTTTGACTGAGTATTAGCATTGCTGAAAATGCGGCATGCAAAACAAATGCAGCTCCGGTGGATGGAGAGTAGAGCAGCCACGGTCTTTCGATACTCACTATTTAACATCTTAAGTGAGATTTGATGCGATGCTTGAAAGCCAACATTCATATTTTGACAGCTCTCCGGTCCTCGCTCAGCCCAGTAAGCTCGCACGGACTCGTCAATTTCCCCAATGCGCGGATCGGTACTGTACGGCTCCACAGTCGTTCCATCTGCGGAAGAAGATCCGCTTCCACCAACTCTGACTCCACAGACGCCAGTCCAGCCACCGACTCAGTCACGGTTAAAGGTTCTGGGATCTTAGTGCCGGTGTTAGCATAGCTAAGGGTTTGAGGAGCGGGGATAATAATGTTTCTGCTCCATCTCCGCTAACAGGTTTAAAAAAGCCTGTCAGTTTAGGCATTTTGTTTGTCGCCTCTTTGGCGCGATGCTCTTTTTATTTTCTCTTCCTTCTTTTCTGCGCTCCGCTGTCATATTTCCTGTTGTCCGCCATTGCAAAATAATATTCCCTTGACGCTCCTCCTCCCCAATGCGTAAGATGCGTCAAAAGTGGACCAATAACAAGCAAGCATTCAAGATGGACGTTTGCCAGAACAAATTGGAACATTTTTCATCGGTGCTGTCAAAATCATGGTAGTCATTGATTAAATTCTGACACTATCCATTCACAAAAATATAAAACATCCTTCGGGGCCCCCGAAATGCCGGGGCCCCGGGCTGCAGCCCCGGTAAGCCCCTGCTAAAATCCGGCCCAGTATATTATTATATTGATGATGCAAAAAGTGCCGCTACACTTCAGCTAGCATAACTTGCCGTAAATTCTAAGGCTAATTAGCCCCGATAATGGCGGATAAACAGGTTGTTTTGGTCGCGAGCACCTCAGAGAGAAGGTGAAGGAAATCAATATCTACTATATAACACTGTCACAACATGGTGACAGTATTAACAGATGTGGAATAAAACTTTTTTTTTGTTATGGTGACAAACAGAAGCTTTAAAGCTGCAGTAGGGAATAAAAGTACCGTCTCGGTGCAGGGTCCAGATGGAAAAGTCTGCGTCTGACGTGTATCCGCAGGTGTTGGACTCAAAGTTACAGGAGCCTGGCAGCAGCCGGCTGTGGGCTCGGACTGCGGCTTGGAGCGCAGGAATAGAAACGGAGAGAAACAGAGGGAACGGTAAGTATGAATCATCGGCAAGTGTCGATATTCTGCAGCAGTAATGAGAGCTTACCGACAACAGCCAGGAGGTAGATCTGGAGCATCGCAGCTTTCTTTCTGAGGAGAAACGCCATCGCTCTGTGGTGAAGTCCAGAAAATAAAAGAAGCAAAGAAAGTTTTTTTTATGTGTTTTTTTTCCCCCACAGAAAAAGTGTTGCAGGGTTTGTCTGAGTGTCTCTCCAGCTCCAAGACTGGCAGCGCACTGCAAGGAGGAGGAGGAGGAACAGGGAGCCAGAGGTCGGAGAGGAAGGGTGGGAGGAGAAAGGAAGGTGAATGATGAGCTAAAAACAGCATAAAACTTGTAGATGGAGCGCTCATAAAAAGCGATAAAAACACTGATAGTCACTTTATCAAGACCAGCTGGCACCATTCAGCTCAGTGGAAATCAATCCACTGGTCTAGTTTCTACTTATTACACTAAAACATATCCACAGCAACGGTGTTTTTATCTTAAATTTGCAGATTGTATATATATCTTGTCCAGTTTGGGTAGAATTACGTTGTTTTCAAGCCTGGATATTTCAGTAAATGATTAATCGACTACTGAAGAATTTGACAATTATTTCAACCATTGATTAATCACAAATATTTGTTTCAGCCCTGCCATTGAAACAAGACAAAACTTACAACTTACAAGTAACTTTTCAGCAGGATGGAAGAGCTTGTTTAAATTCAATACAATTTTTTTACTTTGTATACTCCAGTTAACGATTAATCACTTACAAAATTGGTTGAATTGATTTGCATCTTTTAATTGATTTCTAAAATCGTTTTTAAACAGTTTAAGAAGATTAATGAGAAATCTGCTGAATGTGCCAATTTTAATCGTCAAACAAATCAATTACTAAATTAGTTGTTAGTTGCAGCACTGTCTAAGTGGACTGTGATATTTGTGCTAAAATCTGGACCAGAAATACTTGTTAATATTTAGTGTTTTAACAGTTAAGGTAACAGATTATAAGAGTTTCTGGTTCCTGCAGCAGAGACTTTCTGGGTGGAGTGAATGAGCTCAGAACACGACTCAGAGTGAAGCATGAAGGGGGAAAAGAGCAAAACCCTTAAAGTAAAACAGCTTTCAGGCTTTAAGTGATGCGCGCACACGAAGTGTATGGAGGACTGATGCTGCCAAAATTGGCAATAAATAAAGAAATATTTAGGCACATTAAATATATATACATATTTAATGTGTCTAATGTTGCATTCAGGAAATAAAAAAGTAAAAACAGTGTTACACGAAAAAATATTATTTATTATCTAACATTATCACTATTTACATTTTGTTTTCACTTGTTTTGTTTTATTAATTACCTTATTTACAAGGTAAGATTTTTTTCTCATTATTTTCATATATTGTATTTATTGTTTTAAATTATTTTATGACATTTATTGTCACATTTAATTTCTATTATTTTTTTCATATTCTGTGTTTAATATACAGCTTAATGTACAGTTATTTTAAAACATTTTGTTGATCAGTTTCCTTATAATTAATTTTGTCATTACTCTCATTCTGTATTTATTCACTTGTTTTTAAAACAATTGTCACATTTTATAAGCTAATTAGTAAACAATAATATGGAAATAAAATAGAAACATTTAATAGTAATAATGTTAAAAAATGATGAACAAATATTAATTTTTATCACACATATTGAAATAGTTCCTATTTAATTTTTTTGATTCAATATTTGTCACAGATTTTACTTTATCCAGCCATTTTTTAAATTTTTTTATATGCATTTATTTGTGACAATTTTGGCAAGATCAGTTCTCCATAAAAATATACTTAGTTGAGGAATGGAAGGCAAATGATGCCTGGTTTTCATTAAAATCTGAAAGCTGTCTTAGTAGAGCCAATTTTTTTCTGTATTTATGCTGAAAAAGCTTCTGAGGTTCAATAGTTTGTTCATTAAAATATTAAAGATTTCAAAACATTTTCATCTTAGATTTCCTTTTTATAGACGCAAATCTTTCATCTTCCTTTAAAATTCTGTTTCTTTTTCTCAGGTTCTCCCATTTAATCAGGAAATCCTGTTTCCCTCCATAGTTGGAAACATATTAATAATTAAACGATTTAACGAATTGATTCACTTTGTTACCAAGCAACAGGCGTTTTTCATCAAACAGTATTAAACAGAGACGCTGGCGGGCCATCAGCAGTTTAAATAAACTGAACTCCTAATGACGAGTTAACCAGGTGAGATAATGAAGCTGAAGTGGCTGAAATACACGAGAAAAACTCCTGACGGGTTTCCGTTTACCGTAAAGGATTCAGTGACCCCTAGTGGCCACGGCCCAGGATTGCAGCCTCTTTTGGAAGAAAACTAGCAAAAACTCCTGCAACTGTTCGCTTTAAATAGAGAATAAAAACCGCTGAAACTCTTCAGGAAAATATATTTGAGGCTAATAGTTACAGCATATTGTGCTTTATTGGTTTTATAAACATTCTGCCCATAAAATAAAAAAAATATTAGTTGGTTTACTAATTTAAAACTCTCTAGTTTTAAAGTTATTCATTTACAAATATATTGGATAAAATGATATAAATATTCAATATTTGCATTCTGATCAATAGAAAAACTATTCGGTCTCAAGTTGGACTCAGTGAAGGATACAAAGTAAGGAAAGAGGAAAGGAATGACAGTAGGGCACAAGGATTTAAGGAAGAAAGAAGGAAGGAATAAAAGGAGGGGAAGGAAGGAACAAGGAAAGAAAGGATGTAAAGAAAGAAGGAAGGAGTGAATGAAGGGAGAAAGGTAGGAGACAAGGATGGAAGAATGGAAGGCAAAAGGAAGAGAGGAAGAAAACAAGATAGGATGATAAGAATGAAAGTAGGACACAATGATGGGAGGAAGAAAAGAAGTAAGTAAGTAAAGGAAATAAGGACAAGGGTGGAAGAAATGAAAGTAGGACACAAAGATGGGAGAATGGAAGGAAGGAAAAAGCAACGAATGAAGGAATGAAATAAGGACAAGAATTAAATAAAGAAGGACACAAATAAGAAAGGAAAGAAGGAAGTTAGGAAGGAAGGAACAAACAAAGGACAAGAAGGAAGGAATAAAAGAAATGAAAGAAGGAAGGGAGGATTAAAGAAAACAGATAAAAGGAAGGAAAAAGATAAAGATGCTGAATATAAATTATCACCATGTTGTCAGAATTTAGTTATCTGTAAAATATGAAACTTTGTGCTTTTTGGCTCTAAAGTGTAAAATCCAGCAGAGGCTGCAGGTTTCTGTCAGGAAACAAAAGGAGAGCTGTCCTCTTCCTCTGGAGACGCCGTGCAGCTGAACAAACTTTCCACTTTCCCTTCAGCAGCCGAGGAGGAAAACAGAAACTCTTCTCCTCCGATGTCTCCTCCGGCTCCACAGTCACACATTTCTCTGTTTTTACTCACGTTTTGCTCTTAGATCTCCCCCAGGAGTCAATTTTTCCACTGATTGTATTTTCTGACTCACTTCCCAGCTGATTCTGGAGCAGCAGATTAAAAACCTTCTGAGGTTTCTGAGTCAGCTGTAATTTCCAACTGGTTTGCATTTCCGACTTCAGTTGTCAGTTTATTTGTTTAATTTCCTGCATCAGCAGCGAGGCGGACGCAGCAGGAATAACCGAAGGACGACACATGCTGCCCATCCAGAGGCATTTATACGGTTTGGATGTTTTGACCTCAAGAACGCTGCTGGAGGAGAAACGGTGGAGCTCTACAGCAGCTAAAAATCACTTCACAGGGATTTTTAAGATGTTTCCTTTTTCACTCATTCAAAGTTTCCACGTTTTGTAACTTTAAAAATACAAACGAATGTATGTTATTGGGACTTTAAATGAAAGCGTGTGTAATTAAGCATAGTTTTAAGGCTTTAGCCACCTCTAACTACCAGCTAAGCTAAGTTTGGGGAATCTTGTAACTCTCTCACTCTTTGGTTGCCTAGCAACAACCTGCTGGATAACAAGCAGTTTCAAGTTCTCTCCAAACTTTGGTTGCCTAGCGACAACCTGCTGGGTAACTTGCGCAGCAGCAGTTTCAGGTTTCACCACCGCGTCTCATATGCAGCAATTTCACCTCAGAAACAAAATAAACAGACAGTAGAGAACAAGATATGACCAAAAATACAAAATCTAAGAGAATTATAAAAATTATAACGTCAAAATTAAATTGAATCAACTGACACTTTAGGATAGCTCCTGCTAACTACCGTCTTGGTATATAGCACCTTAAGAGTTAGCAATACTAATATTTGTGATTAGTATTTTAGCATTAGCTTCTGCTAAGTCCCATGTCGGTATAATGCTTAAGAATTAGCAGAACTAATGTTTGTGATTAGCATTTAGCATTAGCTTCTGCTAAGTTCTTTGTTGGTGTAGCATGTAAACATCAGTGGAACAAATGTTTGTGATTAGTGCTTTAGGGTTAACACAAGTAATATTCCTTTTTTTTAAATTTTATTTTCAATCTGTTCGCCAGCCTGACCCCAGTCTGCCTGTCGTCGTCTCTCAAGTTGATCCCAGATAACCTGAGGGGATGATGGGCACCGCTGATGACAGAAGCTACAGTTTTGTGTGCTGACTGTTGGCTCTCTAGTACAAAATGACGGTTTATTCATGTTTGCCAACACATTTACAGAAACGATTGAAATCTTCGCTTTTATTCTCCATTAGCCTGGAGAATAAACGCTGTAGATTCTATCAGAGGGATCATCTTTCCTCTCTCACGCTCTCTGACGTGTTTCTAAACCTGAAGGTTCTCACACTTTCTCTGGCAGCAACGAAGAGCGGCGGCCGCCCTGTGTGGGATCAAGGGCGCGTTGGATGGTAATAGCACTCCGGATGCCATGGTTACCGGCCCGCACCACCACCATCCCTGCATCACATGCCGTTGTCACGGCAACGGGGAGCTCCCGCGGGACTTGGACTTGTTTGTGACGCAGACTACATGGCTGCCGTGTGTGAAAACGGCCCTCTGATGCTGGAGGTCCGGATGGAGGCCAATTTATCCACGTTTCTGGAGAACTTCCTGCGTTTTCCATCTGCTCAGGTTGAAAAACACATTCCACCCACACAGCAACAGCTGGATCATTTCTAACTGCAAGTAGCAACAAACTCAGATGAGGATCCAAATATTCCCCTGCAAAACTGGACGATATTTTTTTTTCTATACAGAATCAGTTTGTTCTTTAAGAACAGATTTTATTTGTGAAAATCTGGTGATTTGTGAGCAGAAATGTAGTAAAAACACACAGAACAGACATAATCATACAGATACAATCTGATAAATCATAAACAGATGATTTTTACATGATTATTTTATTTATTAATGAAATAAATAAATTACTCTCATTTTATTTTAAATTTTATTTCCATAATATTGTTTTATTAATTAGTTTTCTGTCACTTTTTCTAATCACATTGATTTATTTTCTCAAATATTTCCAATTGTTTATTTACGGATTTATTTTTTAATTTGCCTTCTTTCTTTTTCTCCTTAGACTTTGTGATATAATTAATAAAAAAATTGTTAAATGCTGAATATTTAGAAAATGAAAAAAAATTAATGAAATAAAATGTCACAGTAAATGAACAATGTATTAAATAAATACACAGTAAGCAAATAATGGAAAGAAATAATATGTTTTTGATCCAATGCACACAAGACAAATTCAAAATAAGTCCTAATAAATAATTACTTTATGCAGCCATTTATGTATTTCTATATTTTCTGCCAATGTTGACAGAATCAGTCCTCCATAATCAGCTATTGACAATAGTAATATTTCTTTATTTATTTATTTAGAGAAATTGAATATTGGACTTTAATAACCTGTAAGCACAATAAATAAACACTTGAAATATTTAAATCTGGTCATGAGTTTCAATTTATTTAAATTACTGGAATAACTTTTTTTTCCTGTTGAAGTTCAGTTTAAAATTATACATAATTTTATAGTAAAGAATTTTAATTTATACGAGTTGCAACATTTAATTTCCCTTTGGGATCAATAAGGTATTTTTGAATTTGATTTTAATTCGTAGGCTGAATGTAAATATTCCCTAGTATAAATGTTATATTTATTTTCTTTAATTATTCTTATTTTTTTTTAGATAATTATTTTTGTTTTTTATTTTTTGTTTAGCACTTTTTCTATTTTCATTATTACTGCTTTCTGTCAAGTTTGTTTTTCATGAACGCAGCCTCTGACGTCACCAGCAGCGCCCCCGCCGCGGGCCACAGCGCCCCCAGCGGCGGCTCCGGGCAGCGTGCCGCAGCATTCTGCAGGTTGCTGATGGAGTAGGCGGGTCGGAGCCGCTGTTTTCCAGCATCAGCTGCTGCTCCTAAAGGCGCTTTGTGCTTCGCTAATCCGCTCTGATGTCACGGTGCGGAGGGAGGGGGCCGAGCTTTCCGTTTTAATCCCACCAGGTTGTCCGGAGGAGGTAGCAAAACGAGCCGAACCGAGCCGACCCGGGCGGGACGATGTGGACCGGAGCCGGGCCTCTCCTCCTCTAACATGAAGGTAAAATCAGCGGCTGTCACGTCCGGCAGTCGATCATTTATTATATTTGTTGGGATTATTGTGCACCTGCTGGGGGGAAATCATAAACAGCGACGTTTATAAAACCGCTCCGACATTTTTGGATGGATATAATTTCAAAATAAATGTCATTAATTTCTAAAATAAGGCAGCCAAGGACGTTTTGTTTCAGCCTCTAAATGACAGGAAACACGGGAACAGAGTGACCAAACAGGCCCGGAACCACAGATTTTTTAAAAAGAGGAACCTTTGGGCCTTAATGAAACCGAACATGACCAGAGGAGGGGATTTAAGTCCTTCAAAATAAAAGCACCTGCCAGTCTTTTTATTTATTTATTTTCTTATGAATTCATCATCCTGAGCGGTCGTGACGCCTGTAAAGGGATAATTGATGCATCCCAACAGGAGCATATGCTGGCTGGGAGCTTGTGTTTGTCACGGTGTCTGACTGACTGACACACACACACACACACACACACACACACACACACACACACGCACCCTGGATGAATCAGGCTAGGAAGAAATACATCACCTTTAATGTGAAGGTTTCTTAAAATAAAATTAAATACTATCAGTTCTTTATCCGTGCAAAAGTTCTGTTTCTCCTAAATGTGTCAGATTTTTTCCAGTAATCACACGTGTAGAAACACCTTTAATGTTTTTTTGGGTTCTGCTTCCACCTGCTTTTCACGTCTTTGGGCTTTTAAAGAATTTGTAAAGAATTTTGCACATGGTGAATGTTTTTAATTGGTCTCATCTGAGCAAACTGCTGTGTCCTACGACAGAGTATTATGGCCAGGTTAATTAAAACATGAATAAATAATTAAAATAACGTAATGTTGTGAGAATAAAATTGTAATAATACAATAATAAACTCAGGATATACAGAGAATACAATTATGATACGAGAATAAACGCATAGTGCAAAAAAAGTCAAAATATTGCAGAAAAAATTTGTCTTAAGAGAAGAAAGTCATAATATTAGAATAAAGAGTCGAAATAATATGAGAAAAAAGTCATGATGATACAAAAATATTGGTTTTTCCAATAACTTGGAGCAACTTTTCATTAAAAAAAATCTGATATTTGGCCACGATATATAAAAACCTAACATGTTTAGTAGCAGACTGAGGTAGAAACCTGAAAAACCAAAGTTGCTTTCTCACAGCCATTACATGTAGAAAATTTCATAAAAATATATATGTTATTATAATACAGGCGTCACACCACCACCTACAGGTCTGGAGTAGTTACTACAGCGTTCTAGGTTACTTTATATGGTTGAATGGATGAAAATCTTTCTAAAAATGATGAATTCATGAGACGTTTCATTAAAAATTGCTTTGGAGAACTAGTTTTTGAGGATCGGGCGTCTGAAGCAGTCAGCTGAGGCGTTAACGCTTTTCCTCCTCTGCAGTGGACTCAATCTGCTGACTGTAGGTTTCTGACAACCTGCTTTCAGACTACACTACAATCACAAACCATATTTAATTTATATCGCTTCATGCTCCTCTTTCTCTGCAGGTTTGGATATTTATTTTATTCATGCTAAGCATTTTTGACGGTTCAGAGTGAGAGAGAAACAGAAAGCGTCTCTGCCTGAAGGAAAATCAGAAAAAAAATTTATACTTGGTTTCTTTGTGCAAAGAGACTGTGGGATTTAAAATATGCTATTCAGGCAGCAAAATACATTTTATAAACTGAGCAAAAACAATACGGAGGCTGAAGGAGAGGTTTTACACCTAAAGGTAAATCCTTGGCGTCGATAGTTGGAAAGTGTCGCCGTTTTTCATCAGTATGGTTTCAGACATCAACTGTCTTTTCTGTGCAGTTTGAAGATGGAGGTTGAAATGCTGCTTCTCCAAACATACAAAGTTACTGCAGCTTTGTGGTCGGATTGAGGTTCCTCTGTCGATCTTTGCTTTCTGAAGACTGGCCCTTTTTCACCGTTACAGTTGCTAATCAGTCCTAACCCTCTGGCAGCCACTCAGCAGATGAACCCGCTGCATGCTTGAGGTGTCGTCAGGATATGTTCAGCAACTTAATGATGCCTCCAAATGCCCCCCCAGCAGCTTTCACTGCAGATGGACAGATGGAGGCGGCTCCGGCCATCGGCCTCGCTGCCGGCCCATCTGTGACCCAGACTGCCTTTTCCTCCCGACTCTCCTCGTCTAACCACATGGCCGCCGCTTGCCAGCTCCCATAAACCCCAAACGGGGAAGACTATTAGCCTTTCTGGTCCCGTCCTGCCAGTTGTGGTTGGTGCTCAAATTACTGGATCACCATTAACCTTTACCCTTTCACTGGTTTATCCGTTTCCAGTCCAGACGTCATTCTGTCCACATTTACAGGGGATCTTTTATTCAAAATTCACACATTGTGGATGTTTCTGTACTTGGATTTCTGCTTCTAAAAAATAGCTGTTAAAATGTGATTTCTGATTCTTAAAATGTAACCATTTAAACATTTTATTCTACATTGACTGATTTGGTTGATAAAATAACATTTAAGCTCACAACTGTTACCTTTAAGTTCAAGTTGAATAGCTACAGCGGGCCGGATTTGGCCCACGTGCCTCGAGTTTGACACCTGTGGATAAGAGACAGTTTGACCTTTCTTCTTCTCTCTGCTCCACATCCATCAATCCTTTGGGTTTCAAGGTCGTAGTTCAGGTAGTTTTTTTTTTTAGCTTTTGAAATTCTAATCTGCTGCTCCAGCTAGTAAAAATAAAAAAAATAAAAAGACACGGCACCTTGTTACCACGGTTACGTGTCATAGCAACTGTCAGAAAGTAAAATAACTGTAAAGGCTTTTTTAACATCCTAAATCAGGTTTTCTAGTTTCTGTTCTTCCTTTGACCTTTTCTGGAGCTGATCTGACATTCGGTGAAGTTGCAGTAAATTCTGGTCGTCTTCTTAAATAAATATCAGAACGGATCTGGTCCTTTTCGTTCACAGAGCATATTTATTATTCAGAGTGCTGCCCGATCTGCTCCCCTCTGTCAGCTCCTATCAGGTACCAGATAAAGGTCCCTCCTTGTCCTCCTGCCCTTCCTCCTCCTCCTCCTCCTCCTCCTGGTGCCATCTGCCAGCTGCTGGTGGACGGATGAACATTGCAGATTAAAGTGATTCTCCGAGGATTTACATTTTTAGTATTAGTGAAACAAAAACAGGGTGGGGCCAAAATTAAACATCATGTCATGTTTGCCTTTTTTCACACGGAGCCTTGAAAAGGTTTTTAAACCTCCTGGAGTTTGATCAGTTTATTTCAGTGGGATTTAATGTGACATAAACATAATGTAGTGCAGAAGATAAATATTGAGTGACCAGGTCATATTAACATAATCATTGTTTTGGGGGCCGTTTGTAGAGTTAATGTTTAAAATGATCAGAACAAATTTGGTTATTTAGCCCATCAAATAAACATTTTATGTTTGAGTTATTTTTTCACTTCTATTAAGCTATATATGCTAATGTTAAGTATTTTATCAATATTTAGTTAACATGCTAAATGTGAAGCTTCAAACTGAATATTTACAATAAAAAGACAAAAATGAAGATAAAAATTGTCAGATTGTTTTAAATATTTTTCCCAGTGGCAGCAGACAGCTCTGCTAGTTAGCAAGCTAAATATTCAGTTTGTTAACTGACATCATTAATCATAAAAAGTAGCTTTGCTAACATTAAAGAGCTGTGCTGACGTAGTACTTTGTGAAATCTCATGGTAAAGTGATAAACGTCTAATTTCGTGAAGATTTCTTAACAGTCAGTAACCAAAGCTTCCACTTCATGCAACTGAACGTCTCCAAAACATTCAAGCAAATTGGAGCTTTATAACTTAAAAAATATAACCTAGTTGAAGCTATGCGTTTTAAAAGTTAGCAAAAATGCTGAAGCACCAAACAATAAACAGAAAATCCCTATGAGGACATTAGCAGAAGTGTTCCCACCACTGATCTTTACTTTGAAAGGACAAAAATTAAGAAAAAGACTTTGAGGTCGCTTTAAATATTTTTCACAGTGCCCCCATGTGGTAGCAAACAGCTATGACAAGGACATCTGAAAATGTGACATGGGCTACAAAGAAAATCTGATGAACACAGACAGTCATCTAGTTTTTGGAGTACTCATTTTGTACGCCTTTATTCCGTTTAATGAACAAACTAGATGACATTTCCTGCTCGTCTCTTGTCTCTTTCTCTTCCAGGGTGGTCTGTGAGTGGGTTGATGATCTGCGAAGCCGTTCTGAGTCCAATCCCGTCCCAGCAATGAGTCAAAAGTATCAGGAAGATGCCACAGGCGAAGCAGACGAGGAGCAGATGGGGGCCTCTGTGCCTCCGAGGACCAGGCAGTCCAACGGAACCAACGGCGAACCACCCATCCGTCGCTCCTGGAGGCCATGTCAGATGCAGAACCAGGATGGGGAAATGCCTCCTCACCACCGGCATCACCACTACTCTGCACATCATCACCACCATCACCACCCTGCCGGTCGCGGACCTCCTCGTCACCGCCGCCGGCCTCCGTCAGGGCATGTTCAGAGTCCTGGTGGGGCCCCGACGGTCGTCTCTGCCAGGTCAGACGGGGCTGAGGGTCAGGATGCCGAGCCCCGTCCCGTGCAACAACACCGCCCTGCTGTTACCCGCTACCGCCGTCATGGTGACCCAAACCCCAGACTTAGAAATCACAGACAGAGGCAGCAGTTTAGAGAAATCCAGGTGTCTTCACCTGGCGCTGGAGAGAGAGAAGGTGCAGCTGAGGTACGGGAGCAGGAAGTCTGTTTTGTTGATCCTGTCCTGAACCAATCACAAGACAGAGGATCTCCTCATCAGACTCCAGTTGCTGTTGTTACTCCTACACATGTCAGTTCTGCTCCTGCAATGGGTGACGTGCAACTTGAGTCCCAAAATGCACCGGCTGAAGCTGAAGAAGACCACGTTGAGTTCAAAGCAGAGCATGAAGAGGAATCGGAGGAAGTCAAAGAGAAAGAGGAACAAAAAGAAGTAGAGGATGACGGAAACTTCCAGCCCACTGGAGGGAACCCCAGCTGTAGCCACAATGAAAGAGCAGAAGAAGCAGAAAGGGTGGAGGAGGACCGGGAAGGCGTTATGGAGAACGCAGAAGAGGATCCTACAGCTCAGGGAAGTGAAATTACAGATCTCTGCTCAGACACGGAGAGCGCCGCCTCGCTGAGCATGGATGGACCTCTCCACAGCCCACCTCCTTTACAATCACCAACTCCTCCCTCCTCTCCTGACGTACCACCTTTCCCCCAGCTGGACCACTTCAGTGAGGACATCAGTATGAGCTCGCTACCTGACAACAACCCTTTACCTGAAGAAGAGGAAGAGGATTGCTCCGAATCTTGCTCACTGTCTCACTCAACTTCTTGCTCCGAGTCTCACCCTAAAACCTATGCAGAATTTTACACGGAGTCCCACCAGAAGACATACACAGAGCCCGACTTTGAGTCGTATTCTGAGCCAAAATTTCATCCAAACTCTTTCCCCGAACCTCTGAAGACCTCCTACCCTGAAATGCAGCGGGAACCTTGTCGACAAGCTGGTTGGAGACCCGAATCTAACAAAGCCCAGCAAGAGTCCCAGCAGGAGACCTTTGTCGGACATAGACTGAAGAGTGTTCAAAAAGGGGCACCATCCTCCCCGACAGAGAGTTCCCACCACACTGTAAGGCAGAGTAGGAACCGTGGGTCCCGTCCCTTCCCTATAGACCGCTCTGTTGGCTGCCGGCTGCATCACTACGACGGGCAGTCCGACAGCGAGGGCGATGGTGCTGATAAAAGCCCTCTATCCAAGACTGGTAGGCTGGCATCTAGGCAGCCACAACCCCAATCTAAGACCCAATCACCTGGACCGGCTGGTGTAGGTGAAGACAGGAATTCGACGGGTCTCTCAGGGGACGCTACAAAAGGATCGGGAGATGCCATCAGCCTGGCAATTAAAGACATCAAAGAGGCAATTGAGGGAGTGAAGACCAAGGCGGTGCGGTCTCCCTACACACCAGACCAACCGGTGGAGCCGATCTGGGTGATGAGACAAGAGATCAGCCCAACGGAGGAAGCATATCCAATGCAAACCAACGTTAGTATGAGACCCATAGTTGTTGACTTTGGTCAGAGTTTGTAACTTGTAACTTTTTCCGATTTTCCGATTAATACAAAACCACCATAAAACCTTTACCACGTCTTCCCCTCTCTCATTACTAAATTTCCTTTCAATTCAATATCAAATAAAGGTCACTAGAGACAATAAAACATAAAAAGTCTCTTCTTCAAACTGTTGGCTTTTCTCAAAACGTTATCAAACAATCACTGCTAGTTAACATTTGGTTGTGACGTATTTAATGCGCCAGTTCCACGCTATGAAACTTATTTGTTATTGCCTGCGCTGTCAACAACTATCTTCTACTGCGAAAAGAGAAATGCGACCTGAACAAAATGGCTGTTAATGTTATTAAAATATTTACAGGCGTAGCCGACACGGACATGACTTCGGGCTTCCTCCGCCTCCATTGCTAAAACTACAGGCAGACTACAGCGCAGAAAATTGACGTCATTGTTCAGAATTTCTCCTGATTGGCCCGTTAGAAATTCTACCGGACGACGTTATTAGTTTACTAGCTTATGCTAGGTACTAACTCACAACTTTTTCCGCCATCTTTCCCCCGCAGACGTCTCCTCACTCCCCTTCTCGGTCGACTCTGGAGTCTCCGTCCCGCTACAGCGTCAGTCCTCTGAGAGCCGAGTCATCCAGGAACCCGCAACATGGCCACGCACCGCCGTCCCAACACAACCATCACCACCACCAGGGCTACCAGTCGCAGCCACGGGCACCGCAGACCTACACACCCACGACGCCGACTCAGCAACCATCAAGTCAACGTCTGCAGCAACAGCAGAGTCCGGAGCAATCATCTGCGCAAGCGCAGCCATCGTCGCCCCCTCAGAAGGCGTCCATCCAGGAAGTAAAAGTTTAACCGCACTACGACAGAAACACATTAAGTTATTCAATAAATATTTATAATTTAGATAGTCCCATATTATCAATATTAAAAAAAAAATATATATATATATATCCATAAAAACCTTTACCAATAGAATTGGTAAAGGCTTTTTGTTAAGCAATTGTTAAGTAACAATAATTACTTAAAGTATTTCTTTTCGTTTTAGTTAATTCAATCTTATTTTCAACTTTGTAGTTAAACTTTAATGTTCTGCTCAGTAATAAATTATAGTAACTGGAAGATTATAGAAAGTTAAACCCTCAAAGCAGCAGAAAATTCAGTGGAAGAAAAACCTTTCTAAGGTCCTGCTTTGTGTAAATGAGTTTTGATCTTTGGTGTGAAAGTGACCAGAATGCTTTGTGTTTTTGTGATTTCTCAGATTCGCCGAGCTCTTCCTCCCTTTCCCACATTTGTGGACGGTGAGTGAAATCCCGAATATAAACAAAATAAATTGTCCTTTTTGGTTTTGAATAACGTTTTCATATTTAAACTGCTCATACAGTAAAATTAACTGAAATTCAAATATAAAATAGTTCAATCTTTTCCTGTACATTTTGTTTTGGTTTGTTGCGGATGTTTTACCGGTTTTCCAGTGCTGCCTGCTGGATAGTTAGCTTTAGCTAAAAGCCGTTCTTTCACCTGGATCTTCTGGTTTTGGGAGGTCAGAAAGAGAGTTTGAGTCAATAGAACTTGTGCTACACAATCATTTACACCAGTTAAACCACTGGATCCAGTTTGATAGAAAATACTTCCAAACACCAACACATTTGGGTTCAGTGACACATGGATGAGTTTCATGCTTTAGCATTATCTCTAGGTAAATACCATGTTGTAGTAGCACTTCAGCTTTAGCTTCAGGTGAATACCATATTGGTGTAGCTTGTTAGCATTAGCTTTCGGTAAATAAAAATGTTTTAGTAGCATTTAGCATTAGCGTCTGATTAATACTTTAGCATTAGCAGGTCTAATGTTTCTGATTCGTATTTCAGGATTAGCACAATTAGCTCCACGTTTCACCTTTGTCTCCATCATCTAACAGTCAGTGTTGGGAAACTCCTAACCATTAGCATGAACATCCAAAGTAAACACCGTTGCCATGGAGACAGTGTTGTGTGCTTTATCGTCAGTGTGTGTCGTTCCTGCAGTTCCAGGACCGTGTGACCCTGAGGATCTGATTGACGGCATCATCTTTGCTGCGACCTACCTGGGCTGCACCCACCTGCTGTCAGAGCGGACGCCCTCCAAGAGCGCCCGCATGCAGCAGGCGCAGGAGGCCATGAGCAGAGTCCGGGTGAGAAACGCCACGCAGACGTTACAGCGACCTCGTTGTTGTTTCCTGAAACTAGTTTGGATTTTTGTATTAATGGTTTCTTCCTCACTGATCGGCCTTTCAGCACGTCAGTGTAACATCCTGCCTGCATCTTGACGTCTTTTACATTTTAGTTTTGGGTTAATTAGCATTAATTCTGTCTCATTCTGATAAAAATAATTTTGCAAAACTAACTGACCTGAAAAAATAAAACCTTTATTCCGATTTAACTTAAAATATTTATATATTTGATTAATAACTAAACAGTTAGTTAAGCAACATTTAGCTTGCTAGCTAAATAATTAGTTTGAAAATTAAATGTTTATAAAAAAATATTTTCTAAATTGTAAAATACAAGTGTTTACCTCTACATTAAATATTTACATTTTTTATTTTGCTAACTAAATACTTGGATCCAAATTTAAACTTTTAGCTTCCCAGCTAAATGTTTAGCTTGCAAAATAAATACTTTCTTTTCCAAACTAAACATTTTCTGAATATTTAGTTTGGAACAATATTTAGTTATCAAGCTGTGACATTTATAAATGTACAATTAATCTGGTGAAAATATGACATGTAAAATGAAAAAGTAAAAAAAATAAAATTTTCCCTGTCAGGGTAAATAACAGAAATATTTCTGTTATTTTTGTGATTTCACTAATGGCACTCCATATATAAATGCTTTAAAAGCAACTTTTAACCTCAGAGTTTTACTTTTTAAGTAAATTATTAAATTCTAAATGACTGCAGAGATTCGTTACACTTTAAAAAAATAAAATAAAAGCTTTTATTAGTTTTATTTTTCGTGCTTCAGACTCGCTGTCACGTTGCTCTTTTTGAAGTCAGGTGACGCCGCCAGCGGCTTTGTGCGGCAGGATTACGTTTGGATCGCTGCGTCCTTCCCAGAGTCGGTCCGGCTTTTCCTCCGGGGCCCCGCTGCTCGGCGACGGCGCTGGGGCCCCAGAGATGTCAAACACAGTTAGCGAGAAGCTTTTAGCTTCATTCTCTGGGAGCAGAACCACCAATCCACCAGGATTTCTGCTCGCATTACCGTCCAGGAAGCAAATAGTGCATAAGCCACAAATATACATGAAAAAAGAGACGATTAAGTGGAGATATCAGAGAGCTGGCAGGCAGAAAGGAGAGACGAGAGAAGCAAGACTGGAGATATTGAAGCTTCTTTAAATGATGTTCTATAGATCTGTGTCCAGATCTTATTAGCATTCCTACTGCAGATTGAGCTCCTACTGCAGCCTGGATCCAGAAAGACGTTATTTACTCCAGAAATAAAGGAGTAGCTTTCTGAGTTAATTTTGGTCACAGTGTGACTCCGCCGGCTGCCTCAAACACATGCGGTCCGTTTTGTCTTCAGGCCGCGTTGTGTCACTCTGATGCAGAGGAAACTGGTGATGATGTCGGTCGCAGACGCCGCTGGCGTCCTGCTGCTGCCAAACATGGCCGCCACTGACCTCCCACACGCACGGAGACATAGAAACAGAAACCTCTGAGCCTCTTCTGTCCCTTTGTTTGGCATTTGGAGTCGAGTCAGTCGGCAGCGGACGAGGCAACTGAGTTGTTCTGAAAATATTTTCTGCTCTCTCATCTGCAGGCGGCTCAGAAACAGGCGAAGAACAGGAAGAAGGTGAGTCTCTGCCGGGTGGCTGTATTAATGTAAAAACTGATGGTTATTTACAACCAGAGGTTTTCCATTTCTGTGTTTCCGTAGAGTCCAGACAGCGAGAGTCCGTCCACAGCCGAGGTCGACCTGTTCATGTCCACACAGAGGATTAAAGTCCTCAATGCAGACACACAGGTAAAAAACCAACATCACACTTTCCTTTGCAGAGCTAAAACCACAACAAAGCAGGGAAATACACCACCGCACTTTCTATAGAAGCAGGTAAAAAGACTAATTTTATTCAACGAAAAGTTTACAAAATGTCAGGAGAAGCTATATGGGCTAAAGGTTTTCAAAGTTAGCAAGAGCGCTAAACAAAAAATTAGCTTAGCTAGCAGCGGATTAGCATTACTGTATCTTCCACCGCGCCTGAGTTGCTGCTAGTCTCCTCTAAATATCATTATTACTAAAATAAAAACAGTAACTTTAGCAAAGTGGCGTCACGTTCCTGAAGATATTTGATGTATTTTCTTCATCAATGTATTTGTATCAGATTAAATTGAAGACGGTAACATCACAGCATCTGGTCTGATTTCTTTCCTGCAGGAGGCGCTGATGGACCTGCCGCTGAGAACCATATCGTACATCGCCGACATCGGCAACATGGTGGTCCTGATGGCCAGGGGTAAGATGGTGAGGTCGCGCAGCGCTCAGGAGAACCTGGACCACACATCTGAGCAGACGGACCTGAACCACGACGACACCAGGATGTACCGGATGATCTGCCACGTGTTCGAGTCCGAGGATGTGAGTCATGATCAGGTCCTTACCGAAGGGTTGGTGTTAAAAACAAAACTAAACCCGTTTTTAAATGTTTAAACTGATTCCAATAATTTAATGTTTTCAACTGTAAATGAGTGATTTTTCTCACTGTAGGATCCAGATTTGATTGTTTTAGACTTGTTACACATTCTTTATAAAACACAGAAAATTATTGTGAAAGTTTTTGTGTGTTAGTAAAAATACAAAATGGAGATTTTTTAAAAGGTTTTCATAAACTTGTTTGAAAAAGCAGCTCAAAATGAACAAAAATGTTGATTTTAATGTCAGAATATGCAACATTAGTCATGAGTGTCGTGTTTAAAAATGAGTGAATTACATAACTGGTTAAAAAAAAAGAAAAAAACTAACATGTTTTAAAACCTTCATAACGATGTCGATATAGACCTCTGCTCTGAACAAATCTGTGTTTTTTGCACCTAACAAAATTAGTATGGAGCTAAAGTAGAGCCATAAAATTTGTTAAACATTTTGAAACAAAAAAAAAAAAAGAATTCAAACTAAATATTATTTTTGAAAAGCTAATTTTTATTTAAATAGTTTCTACAGGTCTAAAAAAAGAATTAAACAACAAATAAACTTCATGGCAAAATTTTATCTCCATAGAATTTAGAAACTACTTATCAGACTCAAGGTTTTATTATTATTATCTTAAAGAAACGTTATGGCCCAGTTTTTCCAGTTACAAAGTTTTTCTTTTTAAACAACTTAATGGCCCCAATTTAGCTCCGTAAAGGTTTGGAACGTTATCATGAAGCAAGAGTGGAATCCCTTAGAAGCCAAAAAACTTAGTAATTTTTTTCCTTAGTAATAAAGTACTTGTTTATCAACTTTGCACAGTTAAAATAAAAAAAGAGTAAGATTTAATAAATAGACTCAAATCAGCATCTATAAATCTGTTAAACTCGTCATGTAGACGGTAAATAGTTTTAAATGTCATCAAGAGATAAAAAGTAACTTGATGGTTAAGATATTTAATACAGAAGGTGATCAGAAGGTGTTGCATTGGATTTATGGGTTGAGTTTTTAGTAAATATTAGTTTATTTAACTAGCATTAGTTAAATAAACTGTTTTAAAACAGTTTTCGTGACGTTTTCTCCTGTCAGGCGCAGCTCATCGCTCAGTCCATCGGCCAGTCCTTCAGCGTGGCGTACCAGGAGTTCCTCAGGGCCAACGGCATCGACCCCGAGGACCTGAGCCAGAGGGAGTACAGCGACCTGCTCAACACTCAGGACATGTACAACGACGACCTCATCCACTTCTCCAAGTCCGAGAACTGCAGAGACGTAAGCCTGCCACCAGAGGGAGCTAAACTAACTTTATTTGTTTCACCTCCATGTTAAGCATAAAAATATTCACTTCTTCTGAAATTTATTTTTGTTTTCTAAAAGAGCATTACCAGGTGATCAGAGTTATTTTTGCCCTCTGGTGGATTTAAATGAACATTTGGAGAATCGGCAACAAATATTTAGTTTTTTCTCCTAAACTGTAGAACTCCACAGAGAATGAGTATGGAGTTACATTGGGGCCAATAAAGTTTGTTAAAAAGAAAATGTAAAACATAAAAAAAAACTTTAAAAAATATTTAAAACTAAAAGTATAAAAAAAATATTTAAAAAAAAATATTTAACAAAAAAATTTAAAAGTAATTATTATTATTAATTATTATTTCAATTTGATCAAATTTAAAAAAAAAGAATTAAAAAATTAAGTTGAAAAACTACATTTTAGATTTAGTTTAAAAAAAAAAGTACAGAGCTTTTTTGCCATAAAGTTTGCTAAAATAAACCCCTTTTTTATACTGAAAAGAAAATTATTTAAGTTCAAAACTCCTTTTCAGATTCATATTAAAAGTAACAAAACTGTTGAGTTTTTGCAAACCATCGACACTAAAGGATGCTAAGCTATAAAATTTATTAACATTTTTCTTTTATTTTTGAAACTGTTAAAAAAAAACCTCAAAATTAAGTTCAAAAGTACTTTTGATATTAAATTTTAAAAAAACAAAATATGTATTTATTGTGTGTTTTTTGTAAAACAGCATTAGCTTCTCTTCTGTTCTTGGTGTCTCAGTTATTTTTGGCCTCTCTGGCCCTCCGGCAGGTTTAAATGAACAGCTGGTTTTTTCAGACGCAGCTGTTCTGCACTTTCATAAACAACCTTCCTGATCTCAGCGAAGGAGAATTTCTCAAACCGTTTCCCACCTGCAGGTTTACATCGAGAAGCAGAAAGGCGAGATCCTGGGTGTGGTGATCGTGGAGTCGGGTTGGGGCTCCATACTTCCCACCGTCATCATCGCTAGCCTGATGCACGGCGGGCCGGCCGAGAAGTCCGGCAGGCTGAACATCGGAGACCAAATCATGACGATAAACGGGACGAGCCTGGTGGGGTTACCGCTCAGCACCTGCCAGAGCATCATCAAGGTACCGGCAACGATCCTCCCTCCTCCTGGTTTCTCTCTCGTGACAAGAAATTTAACCGCATTGTTGTTTCCTTCAGGGTCTGAAGTCTCAGTCGAGGATCAAGATGAACATCGTCCGCTGTCCTCCGGTCACCATGGTGTTGATCCGAAGGCCGGACCTGCGGTACCAGCTGGGCTTCAGCGTCCAGAACGGGATCGTAAGTAACGAATTTTAACAGAAACAGGAAATGACAGGAAGTAGACGATAAAACCCCACAGAGGTACTTTCTGTGGGAAAGAAAATCAAAAGTTTTAGACAGATTTAAACAATCAACCAAAAACTGGAGGTCATAATAAGAGAATGATGTCAAATTACCAGGATAAAGTTTGAATAATACGAGAAGTCGTACGACAAAGTATAACTTTGCAAATAAAGTAACACCAAAAAAAGTCACATGGTGGGAAAAAAGCTGTACGAGAATTAAGTCACAATATTAAGTTGTAGTAATACAAAAATAAAGTCGTACAACAAAACATGAAAATAAAAACTAAAAGTTAAACAATAAAACCAGTGGAGCAGGAATACTTTCTATAGGAAAGAAAAAATAAAGTAATTTATGAAAGAAATGTTTCGTGTGGAAATTAAATGGAACAGAAGAAGGAAAAAAAACACTGAACCAGGTGTACTTTCTAATAGGAAAGTAAAAACACATAGTGTTCAGAAAGTAGCTCCGTATGTGGCTCTATCCAGAAAGACGATTCAAAAACACAAAACACCGGGCAAGGAGGAGCTTGAAGTAAATGGAAAGAAAACTGAATATGGAGTACTTTCTATGACAAAAAAAAAAATCATGTTACTGACAGCAACAACAGAAAAACACCAGACCAGGAATACTTTCTAAAAAACAAAAGACATCTAATAAAGTTAATAATTTAACTTTAAAGACTTCAGTTTTGGTCTCAGATCATTTTTTATTACTTCCTGGTCGTCTTGTTGAGCTGATTCGCCGTTCCTCGTCTTCTTCCTGCAGATCTGCAGCCTGATGAGAGGCGGCATCGCCGAGCGCGGCGGCGTCCGCGTCGGCCACCGCATCATCGAGATCAACGGGCAGAGCGTCGTGGCAACGCCCCACGAAAAGATCGTCCAGATCCTGTCCAACGCCATGGGAGAGGTGAGAACAGAAACCAGTTTGGAACTGGTTTCCAGAACAAAACCAAAGGTTTCCCTGATGAAATTTAAATTACCAGAGGAAATAAAAGTATTTAAATATTTGCTCCAGTGGGTCGATTTGCTAACAAAGTAAATGATTCATTTTGAGCAGAATTTTTATCATTCCCAGATAAAAACAACATTTTGGTTTCTTTCTCCTCCAGATCCACATGAAGACGATGCCTGCAGCCATGTACCGTCTGCTGACGGCGCAGGAGCAACCCGTCTACATCTGAGCTGCTCTTTAAGCTCCGCCCCCCGCCGTTTTAAGCCCCGCCCCTCTTTCCGGATCAATCTCACTGGACTTGCCTTAATATGTACAGCTGACTGTCGTGTAAATCGTCTGCTATGTGGCAGCAGAAGGCAAACGTCTCACTTTAGGCCGAGTGTTAACGTGACATTTTAGGTTCGACCAAAGATAATCTGTGGGTTTGGTTTGTTTTTCTTGTGTATATTTAGGCTGCAAACAGAGACGATATTAGATTGGGTTGAATAGCCGTAATATCTGAATGTATTTCAATCATGATGGACCTATAATACGAAAGAGCATGTACAATTCTGCAGAATAAATGTATGAAAATACAGTGAGTTCTGTTTTTTTTTTGTTCATTAGAGAGAAAAAGTAACAAAAATTACTGAGGTATTGAAGATTACACACTTAAATCCATCATAAATGAAAAAAACTAACATATGGAGATATATTGGTGTCAAAAGGCAACAGTAGAAGAAAAATTCTTAAATTTATTTTACAATGTTTCTTGAATAAACTCAGTTTAAGAAGTCATAAATTTAAAAGCCATATGTTTAGAACAGAAAAAGTCACAATATTGACAATCATTTTGTATGCGATTTAAGCCAGTAGTTTATGAGAATAAAATTGTACGACAGCAACACAAAATACAGGAATAAAATTGTAATAAAACAAGAATAATGTTGCAACAGTACAAGAAAAACGTTTCAATACAAAACTTTTGCCAATATAAAGTCAGAATACAAGAAATCGTACGACAAAGTGATAACCTTAAGAATAAAGTAATACCAGAAAAAGAGTCATATGGCGGAAAAAATGTACAAGAATAAAGTCGTACAACAGTAAATTAAAATACAAAAAAAATTGTAATACTAAAATTAATTCACAATATTACCAGACTGAAGATATAATAATACGAGAATGAAGTCAGAATCTTAAGAGAAGCTGCAATAAAAGAAACGTCATAATAATACCAGAATAAAGTCGTAATACCACTTTATTATATTACAACTCCTACACACAAAAATAATTAAATAAGGAATGTTCAGCGTCTTGTGAATGTTAAATTATCTAAAATATTGTTAAAACTTTTTTCCATTGGTATTTAAAATATTAACATTAGAAAATTATTTAATAGTGGAAACAAAATAAACCTGATCCGTTCCTTTTAAAATCCAGCATCTTCCACGTTTTATTTCCTCTGCAAAAGGTTTGAAAGTGAAACAAGAAACAGAACAAACTTTGAAGAACGTGTAAAAAAAATGTTTTATTCATTTGAATTTTCCAAGAGTGAGCAGTGAAACACTCAGGAGATCACCAACTACAAAAACCACAAATCACAAACTACAAAGACGTCATGATTGTCGCCACGTCCCTCCTGTGCACAAACACTTAGACTATAGTGGGTTTACATGGTCAGTAGAAAAATAGAAGCAGTAAAAAGGTGATTGTCTCGGCTCCAAACAACCTTTTAAATTCGTCGTTCGTTTGGCTCCAGAGGAAACCAGGAATAAATGAAACAACTTTCCCTCCACTGCAGAATCAGATCAGTAAAAACAGTAACAGCAGGAATTTACAGCGTCGCGTTTCGGCCAGTTCAGCTGGACAAAACAGGAGTTCATTTCTGACAAAAAAAACGTAGAAAGTTTTAGACTGAGCTCAGAAATTTTCTAGAAAAAAAAGGTGGAAATTTCTGAGTTTCAAAACTGAAGAAAAAAATTTTTACTTTTGGAAGTTTTCTGGGTTTTAAAGCAAAATTTTCAGGTTTTTTCAAGAAAATTACCAACATGAGAATGAAAATTTCAGAACTTTTTCTCAACTTTTTGACTTTTAGAGCTCAGAAATTTCCACAAAAAAATCTGACTTTTGAAACTTCAAAATTTACAAGTTTCCAGCTACTGTTCAAATTTTCAAACAGAAATTTTACATATTTTCCCAGAAAATTCTCAATTTCTGAGTTTTCTCCTTGCAAATTTTTTGATCTTGAAGCTCAGAAATTCTCTCGTTATTTTCTATAAATATTCTGAGTTTATTCTCAAACTTTCTGAGTTTGTGGCGACATTTACTCCTTTTTTTCTTTCCATCTAGAACGGCTGTAACAAGCTGTGGTAGGAATGACTGTTCAAGATCAAGTTTTTAGTGTTTAACAGGAAAACCGAAATGCTTCCAGGTTTTCCATCCAGCCTCTGAATTTGACAGCAGCTTCATTTCCCAGCTGGAATCAGGAGTAAAAAGGCACCGCGGCAGTTTCTGCTACCCAGAATGCAACGTTCTTCCCCAGTAAATCTGGGTTTTATTCTGGAAATCAAAAAGAAGCCGCTGCAGAAGTACTTTACTTTTCCTGAACTTTTCCTCTGATTGTTTATTAAACTCTATTTTTAAGGGAATGGTTTCTTCTTAAATTGTGACACGAGACGGTAAATATTTTATCATTTTACTTACTCTTCTACACTTAAATATGCTGAAATTACATAAATAGTTCTGTACAAAAGTCTTGAGTTTTCCCTTATTTCTGCCAAGGCATCCAGATTTTCTAAGCTGAATAATTCGATCAATAATTTGCCACAATTTCTGAAGGTCTGAAGTGTTTCTTTGGACTCTGGGAGCTTTTTTCCAGTTTAACAGACAGAAAATGATTCTAGCAGCAAAAACATGATTATTTTATTCGCCCTGTCAACAGCTGAGGTCAAAGTGTGAATAAAAACACTTTGCAGCTCAATTTCACAGCAGTTATGATTTACAAGAGAAGCAAAGTCATAAAAAATTTTGTGGACGTGTTCAACTAAAACAGATTTTAAATCATCTGCAGAAACCTGGAAAAAAGTTCCAACTGCAAAAATACAATTTTTGATTTTCAGCAATAAAATGAAAAACAAAAACAGCGGTTATAATTTGTAACTTAGGTAAAGTCACTCCAAGCTCCAGGGAGAGAAAACTTTATTTTAATGTAATTTTGTAAAATGTTGCTTTTAGAGGAAGAGAATCACAACTAAACTAACCAATATAATAGTTTCATGGCTTTGTTTGGTTTCCAGGGTAAATTTAGACCCGTTCTGTTTCATTTTTAGAATCTGGATTCAATTATTTTATATTTATTACTGAAAAAAAAAGTATTGATGCGTCGTTTGGTGAGTAAATAATAATTAGTTTCAGAATCTCTCATAAAATCCTGTTTTAGGATTTTTGATGTTTTCTGTGGGGATATTTAGATGGAAATAAAACATGATTATTAAATCTCTCACCTTGTAGAGCCAGAGAGCAGCTCTGGTGAAATTAACTGGAAGAAAAACCTTCCAGGAACGTTTCTGGTTCCTGCAAGGTTTTTAAAGACCTTCAGAAACTCTGGATGAATATTAACCAAACCCGCTGTAAAACATTTAATCTGCTGCCTGGAGGAAAAACAAACAAATTAAAGTTAAGACTTCTGCTTGATATTTGTGACGGATGGGATTCAGAAACCTTCGACTCGCCAGTGAAACACTGGAGGCTTTCAAACCCAAACCCAACATTTCGTCTCTGGAAATCAGGACCGATATTTCCTCTGTGGCGCCTCCGCCGCCGGCTTCAAGAGAGTCTGGACTCGAAGCCGAAATGTGAGAAAAAAGAAGTTCAGAGAGCGACAGGAGCTGGCGAACGACCTCACTTCCTGTTGGGAGCCTCACAGCTCGGTGTCCTTGTACTTCTGAGGGTTGTAGTGTCCCCTCCGGGTCTGCTCCGCCAGCTGGCGGCGGTACTCCGCCTCGTTGTCCTCGTTTCCTCTCGTTTCCGAGTACATGGGCCTGGACATCGTCTGCGGCTCGGCGTTGGAGCTGAAAACACAAAACCAGTCAGACCGGGTGGAAAAGGGGAAAATGGACAATATGATTTCAGCAACACTTGATTATTTTAACAGCAGAGTGATTAAAAAATGTAAAAAACTCTTTGCAGCTCAAATTCACAGCAGTTATGGTTTGCAAATAAAATAATCTGAAACTCCAACTAAAACAGTTTTAAAATTATCAGCAGCTAAACAGGAAAAAATTCAAATTAAAAATGACGACTCTGTTACAGCGCTTACATTTAAACTTAGGTAAAGTCACTCCAAGCTCCAAACTGCAACCAACTTTAAATTCATTTTGCAGTGACAGAGAACTAAATCTAAACTGATCTAGAAAGAGAAACTTTGTTTTTTGTTTCAGAGTGGTTATAATAGAAGAAACCAGAAGTTTTTGATGCATAAAACGACCCAAACATGGTTAAAAATATGCATCTTTAAATTTTAGCTCTAAAGAAAATTCATCTCTTAACTCTGAAAATCAGTGAGTCAGTTGATTCCGCCAACTTGGCTTAGCTTAGCTAGCCATGTAAGCGGCTAACGTCTTTCCTCTGCCTACATATCCCAGAATGCTGTGCGGCTCTGGCTCAGTGAGTATTTTATCAGATGTATCATCTACAGGTATTGATCATGTGTCTATTGATTTATTGATTTATTGTCCAGCTCTACTTGGAGATGTTTTCTAAAAACATCCAGAGATTCTGCTGCTTTGACTTTGATTTATGAAACAAAGCGACGGTTTAATCAGTTTGTGCTTCTTGTATTCCTGCTACTGACAGGAATTTAAATTGTTTCCATTTCTGTAGAAAGTGAGACAGAAAAAGCTCTGACCCGATTGGCTGGGGGCGGTTCAGATTGGGTTTTGGCAGCTTCACTGGGACGGCGTAGATGTCTGGATGCTTCTGGGCGATTTCCAACTGGAACAGACCCAGAAATGTCAGAGTGAATCGCAGCAAAACCACAGAGGAGCCTTTCAGGAAGCCATTGTTCTGGCAGCCGGACCCGGAAACCTCAACGGGTCTGAATGCACACTAAATGAGCGGCGGGTTTTCACTGACTCGAGCGTTTTCCGCCTCCTGCAGCTCCAGAAGACGGTGAGCTCGGGCCAGGTGGTCCATCTTCTCAAAAGCCTTGATCTGGAAGAAAAGGAGGCCCAGTTAGTGGAAGGACAACAGAAAGAAAGATGGCCGACATGGAGAGTGGAGGATCATGATGCTGGTTGTGACTGATGAACACGGGGTTCCTACACGTCTGAGTTTTATTTACTCATTCTGGAAAACTCTCATTTTCATTCAGTTTATTAATTTAATTGCTGATACATTCATCTCATTTTGATAGTTTTTTTTTAGATGTTTAACATTTTCAGTCTAATTTTACCAACATGAAACTAATCAAAAACCTCAAAAGCAAATAAAAAATTAAAACGTCATTTTTTTTCTAAAGTTAATTAAACCTCCTCACCAATATGTAGGGGAATTTAAAAAAAAAACATTTAACTTTTTCTTTCTAATTTTGTTCAAACAAATCAAAAACGTTAAATTCCCCTAAAAAACTTGGTTGAAGTTCAACTTCATCGTTTTCAGCCAATATTTTAACAGAAATTTTATGCATGATTGTTAGTTTCACAGTATAAGTTGTGAAATTTTCTTCTAAAAAAATTTAATTTAACAGCCATAACTAAAACCACAGTTTTAACATTTTAACTTTAAAATGAACTAAAAACCTTAAAATCCAACAAAAACTTTTTTTTTTATCTAAAGCTCAACTATTTTATCGCATTAAACCGTTCCCTTACAATAATTATTATAATTAACGATGTATTTATCTCATTTAGTTCACGGCTACATTGGACATTGTTGTCAATATGGTTCAATTTCCAAGATTTTTTAACATTTTCTGTCTAATTTTGTTAAAATAAAATAAATAAAAACTTTGTTTTCTCCAAATTCAACTGTTTCAGTCGTTTTCAGCAACATAAAAACTATTTAAAAAACACATTTTTAAGTGATTTTATACATGGTTGTTAAGAGTTTTACTTTTCTTACTTCAATAAAATGAATTTAAAACCTTAAAAATCAGTTTTCTCTAAAACTCAAAATTTAACTTTGTGTCAAATGTCACTGAAATTAACGGAAATCTTTAAATTATAAAACTATTTGGTAATAAATTCAGATTAATTCGTACCAACGTTCTTATTGTTTATAGGCAGCATAAATGCCACGATATTTTTCTCAACTATTTCAGGGTTAAGTCCAGAAAACGGTAAAGTTTTGTGCAGGAACCCTGAAACAGGATGTGGACAGGTGGAGTTACCTGATTGGCCATTCTCTATTTCAAAACAGGAAGAGAGAAAAAGCAAAGGAGGAAGAAAAGGAAACAAGTTTACTAAAGGAAGAAAGGAGTGAGAAAGTGAGTCTTAAAGCAAATGGGTCGTTTTTTGTTCCCACCTTTCCCAGGAAGGACTTGTTGGCGGGGTCTTCCTCCTCCGGCTGGTTGGCCGGCGCCTGCTCCTCTGAGGACTGGTGGAGGCGGGCGATGTTGGGCTTCCAGGCCACCGGCGGGGGCGCCGGCCTGCTGGCGGCCGCCGCGTCGATGCTGCTGATGGTGCTGCTGGACTGGGACTCGTAGCTTCGCACCGAGTCGGTCCGGGTCTGAGAGCGGACCTGCAGCAAGGAGAGCAGCGCCGGGAATTAATTCGTCGGTTTCATGACGGGATTCTTCTTCTCCTCCAACAGAACCGGTGTCAAATGTTTGAGCAGCTAAAATATCATTTTAAAGATATTAATAAATGTTTCCAGAGGTCATGAAAGGTCAACCAGGCTCCACCGTCTTCGAATCAGACAGATTTGGTGTCAATCAACTCGGCTACATTTGTGCAGCAAAAGGTTTTATTTGTGCTGCTGAGGCTGTGAAGATATAAATAAAGTTTAAAGGTCAAAAGGTCAACCAGCCCCACCAATATGGAGACGGCGGCATTTTGTTAGAAATCTGACAAAACTGACAGCAGCTTCATTCCACTGCTGTTGCTAAGCAACGTATCAAACATATCGGGTTAGTAGAAATGCTGTGTGGTCAACTGTCTGAGGATGTTGGAGGTTTCATCCTTTTGTTGAGATTAAAGTTCTGAACATGCTGCACTGGGCCCAGAATCGCCCACAAATTTTGCGTCACTTCTTCCGCGACGCCATCTTGGAAATTTTTATCCAAAATACGACGAAACATTATTCGAGCAGCTTAACGGTTCCCAGGAGTTGATTCACATCCCCAGTTGGGACGTTTAAATCTGGCGCTGACCTTCGGTGGTTCTGGAACAAACGAAGGCGGCGGGCTGGGGTCCCGGGTCAGAACCTCCCGGCTGCCGGGCCTCTTGGCGCGGCGCGGCTCCTCGGGCAGGACGGGCTCCGACGAGCGGCTGATGGCGGAGATGGGCGTCGGGTCGTCCAGCGTCTCGTCCAGCTCGTTGTCGGTGTAAGCCCCGCCCTCGTCCGCCGTGTCGTCGTAGTCGCTGGTCAGGCGGCTGTCCATGCTCAGGTAGTCGGCGCTCATGGCCGACAGGTAGGACATGCGGTCGTCCTGCAGGTCCAGGTCCTCCTCTGACCCGTCCATCTGCAGCGGAAAATTTAATCAGAAACTTATTTATTTCAAAACTCGGACTCAGAATTTAACTTCAATCATTTTTTAATAATAATTTTCACCTCATTTCAGAAACGGCTGCTTTAAATGTTGCTGTGTTTTACTTTCTAAAATATTTTACTATTTCTGAATAGTTTTTACCAAAACAAAATTTTAGAATTTAAATAAAATGTTTGTTTTCATTATAACTGAACGACTTCAGGAATATTTTCAGATGGTTAGTCGCTGCTGCAAAGTTTCATATTGACACGTTTGATTTTTATTCCACAAATAGAATAAAATTTAATTTACAGAAACTTTAAAATTCATCAAAAATTTAATTTCCTCTAAAGTTTAACTGATTTCAGCAACTTAAACCATTTAGAAACCAAAATATTCAGCTCATTTCAGATGAAACTACTTTGATTTTCTAAGATATTCAATATTTTATGTCTAATTTTGCTGAAATGAAACTTTCACCAAACTGAAATATTTCAGCCCCTAAAACCATTTAATTATCTGAACTTTGACCTCATTTTAAACATGGTTGTTGGATAAAAACTGATCATTTTAGGCCAGTAAAATCTCAGTTTTTCTCCAAACAGACCAACGACTTCGGCTGCTTCAACAATTTAGCTAATTTATTTACCAATCTAGAAAATCTGAATTTTGTTGTCAATGTGTTTTAATTTCCAATATATTTAAATTTTTCTGTTTAATTTTTCCAAAATGTAACAAATCAAACGTTTATTTTGTCATTTTCAGCTATTGAAACAATTTAAAGACCAACATTTACAGCAATTTTAAACTTTCTGGTTTGTAATTTCTACAGTCAGACTTTTTCCTTCCACTAAACCTTCTATAAATTTGCTTGGATTCAGTGTTAGCTGTATCATTTCATTTGGCCTTTCCTAAAGAATCTGATGATTTTCTGATTTCTTTCGGTCAGACTCACCTTCCCCTCGGACACCCAAACCGCTTTCTCCTGCTGCTCCCGGATCGACTCCTTCACGCTGCCGTACCAGGCGTCATTCGACGAGTTCAGGTCGATGGTCGCTGCATTCCCGACACACAGGAAGAGCCACGGTGAGCGAATCGGACTGAAAGTTTTAAACGAGTCGCTCCGAGGCGCCACTGACCGGTGAAGAGGTGGGAGCAGGTCTTCTTCAGCCGGACGGCCTGTTCGTACAGTTTCCGCGCGCTGCGGTTGGATCCGGGGATCAGGCGGCTCCGCATGGTTTTCACGCCCTGCTTGCTGTCCGGGTTCAGGAACACCACGATGGGATACCACTGGGTGTAGTTCAAGGTGTCCACGGCTTTGGGAGTGACGTCCAGCAGCGCGTGGAGGTCCTACCAGACGCCGCATTTAGGGTTTTATTTCCACCAAAACAACACTTTCAGGTAAAAGTAGTAAAAAATAAAACCTGCTACCTGCTCAATGATTTGTCGTATGGTGTTCAGTCTCACCACTCCAGAAGATTTCTCACTTCCAGCGTCTTTGGGCTCAGTTTCTGAAACACAGACGTTTTTAACTTTGTTTTAAACTTTGGTATAAACCAAAGAGTTTATTTAATTCTATAAAAAAACTATTTTTACAGTGTAACAATTTCTGCTGATTCAAAGCAAGAGAGAGAAAAATGTCCAGCTGATAACAGGAAGGCTGAACAGAAAATTCTTAGTTTTAATTCTTAGATAAATTTTTTTCCATTTCTTTAAAAAAAAAAAAAACATTTTTGGTCCATTTTAGTTCCATATTTTTGTATCACAGTTGACAACTAAAGTCACATGATCCAAAATATTAATTAAATTTTTTTCCCCAAAAAAAATTTGAAGCTGAAAAAAGAGAAGTTTGAAACAAAAAAAGCTAAAATTTTAGTTTTTTTTTCTTTATTTTCCAGTTTTTTATTTTTATTCATTTATTTTTTATCTCCATATTTTTGCATCTTTCCAAAGCAGAAACTGTAATAATCCTAAATCAATACCAGCAAGTGAAATATTATAGAAATACATTAATCAGAGGTCAAAGGTCATTTTGAGGATTCTGACTTACTGGCAATAACAAACTCGTTGGGAAGGTCGTTGGCCAGTTTCTCGTTCACTACGTCGGAAATCGGCCCAAATATCACCACCGGCCTCCTGAAACCGGCTGGAAAAGCAAACTGGACGTCAGGATTTACCGTCATCAGCGGAGAAGATGGAGGAAACGTTTCCACTACCTTCTCGGAGCACCACTCTCTCGTACGCGGGGAACTTGGTGGTGACCGGCGCGGTGGTCAGGTCCTCTCGGCTCTTCCGCAGGTCTTTCTTCTTCCCCGCCCTTTGACCTCTCAGCCTCCAGAAGTCTCCTCTGTCGTTGCCTGACGCCGCTCTGGCAGCGTTCTGCACGTTGGCCATTTGTTCAGCTCTGAGACACAAAACAAACCACCTCAGAGGTTTTCTGCACTGAAGGCTTCACGTCTCAGACGGTTTGTCTGACCGCCCACCTGCTCTTGTTGGGGATGATTCCCTTCTTCATTTCCGCCGACTGGTTGTCCTGGTCCATGCGGATGGCCAGCCAGTGGCCCAGCTTGCCGTCGTACAGCGTGTCGATGACCTTGAAGATCTCCCCCCTGCCGAACGGGAGGCTCTGCGGCGCCTCCTTCTCGTACTCAAAGTGGGTTCTGATGTAGAACGAGTCGCCGCGTCCGGACGCCAGAACATCTTCATACACTGGAACCAGAAAAACAAAAATCATTTAGGATTCGCAGTTCACATATCGGCCCCATGTAGCTTTCAGTAACATTACTGTTATATAAGCTTGTTTTTGAGGTTCCTCTGTTATTTTTCTCTCTTTCTGCAGGTTTATAACAGGATTTTAAAACTTTATCTTGTATTCTCTCTACTTTTACCTCCTTTGCCTTTGAGTTTATTACATTTGAAATAAACCCAAAACAGTTTCTGAAACAGGGTTTCTGCAGGTTGCACCAGCTCAAAATTAAGGCTTTTTAAGACCATTGTGAATGAAATTTAAGACTTATAAAGTCTCTGCTTTATAAGTCTTTATATATTTGTATATATATATAATTTTATTTATATAAAATTATATATAATTTTATATTATAGCATCAAAAATAAATGGCCAAATAATGATAAAGTTACAATTTCCCAGGATATGCGCTAAAAAGCTAGCTAGCTAGCATGGTATATAAGCAGCAAATTAGCAGTAGCCTCAAGAACCTCAAGTTACAGAATGTAATGAATCTGCGTGCATCTCAAACATTTGCTTGATGAAAAAGTCACTACATAGAATATCCAAGATTAAATATTTCTGCCAAGGCAACATCTAAGAACTGTGATTAAAATATTTAAGGGCAACTTATATTCTGCGCCTGAATTTAAGACTTTTTAAGGCCTTAATTTTAGATACATTAGTTTAAGACTTGTTAAGGATGTGCGGACACCCTGTAAATAAACATCATGGCAAAAGCTGTAAAGCTCCAGATGTGGAAGTAAATTTGTTGGGCTTGGATGGATTCGTTCTTACATGTTTTAACCAAAATGTCACCAGACATACACACAGCTGCAATTTTTGTTAAAGTTTCTTTATTGAAAAAACAAAATTGACTTGTAAAAAATTTATTTTGAAAATTTGTTACTTAAATGAGTTATTGCCGGTTTGGTCTTTAAAAAAATTTTATTTCCACTTAACTTCATATTTTGGTTTGTCTGATAATGTAATTTTTAAATATTAAATGATTGATAATTTGAATAGAATTTTTACTACATCATTTATTAATCATACTGGAGTTTTATTTTTGTGTTCGTACCTTCGGGTTTGCTTTGAGCCAGGATGGTCACGTCTTCTCCTTTTGGGATCTCCAGCAGGAAGAGGACGGCGTCTTCACGCACCATCCCTCTGAAGTCAACGTTGTTCACCTGAAACAGAGACCAGAAACTCTCTGGAAGGGTTTCGTTTAGATACCATGTGAACGTTGGAAGACGAGGACCTAAAGGCGCCACCTTAACAATCTGATCTCCGGTCTGGAGACCCTCCTGCTCGGCCGGACTGTCCTCCTGAACGCCGGCGATGAAGATGCCAACGTCGTTCCCTCCGGCTAGCCGCAGCCCAACGCTGTCGCCTTTCTTGAAGCGCACCATTATCGTGTTCGGCCTTTTGTCACAAAAACAGTTTTAAAAGTTTATAAAAACAGACAAATTCTCCTTTAATTACTCATGTAGGCCGATTTGGCTGGAGGACAAAAAGCTGCTGGCTGAAGATGACTAGCGTTGGTTTTAATTGTTAGCTTAACGAGCTAAATCTTAAATGTACGCCTGATATATAAAAGAAAAAGGGACAAAGTGCTTTGCTCCTAATTTTCAACACTACAACAACTAGGTAACAAGATCAGAAAGAAGTTTTAATTAACAGGAAAAAAAGTAGCAAGGAAGAGAGAAGCAGGTCAGTTATGCTAGCTTGACTATGAAAACTTGAACATGTAGATGTGCTGTGGAATTTGGTGTGTTTGAGTTCAGTTAAAAAATTTAAAAATGCAGCCAAAATATCAGCTGAACAGTAGATCAGGTGTTTAAATTAGCTAATCAACAGCCGCTATGTTAGCTTAGCTAATAGCAGTGGTAGCTAATCTACCACAGTGATGACTAATTAATAATCACAAAATAAACATCAAGCCTAAAAATTAAACTGTAACAGACTGAATGTTCTGTTTGTGTGGGAAACGTTTCAGTGTTTTTTGGTGTTGAATCCTGGCACAAAGCAGCGTTGGAGGCAGTTGCTATGGTAACAATTCTGCTTAGCTGACAGAGTGAGGAAAAAATGGCTGAGTTGTTATTGAACTGTTTTCCTGTGTTATTTTTCCCTTTGCTGTGGCGCAGTGAAATAAATTAATAATAACATCTCCAGGTTTTATATAGTTAACGGAGTTGTTCCACTGCAGCAGCGCGACTGTTAAAGAATCGTCTTCTTGCCCTGCAGCGCTGTGAAAATGTGCAAAATTTCCGAATGTAATTTTACAAGTGGAATATAAACCACTGACCCGTAGACTTCCTGGTCCTCCAAGCTCGGCTTCAGTGGGACTTTTGGAGGAACCTGAACTCTTGGGGCGACTGCTGCTGCTGCTGCAAATGAAAACGTTAAAACGATCAGGTCCGCCATATTGTGCCATAATCAGCTCGTTTTTCTTCAGAGGCAGAAAGACGTTTACCTGGCGGCGACACAGATCGCGTTTCGTCCCTCTCTGGCGGCAAAGGAGAAGAATCTTCATGCCTGTCCAGATTTCTGAAAGGCGTCGGCATCGCACCCATTTTCGCCATCCTGCTGGAAGGATCGTCTCTGAAAATACAAAAAAATTAAAGTTAGCAGGAAATGCTGCGAATAAGTATTACAAATAAACAACACAAGTCATGTTAGGAGAATAAAATCTTAGTGTTACAAGAATAAACTTGTAATACAAAAATAAAGTCATAATATGAGAAAACGAATATTTTAAAACTCAAAACATCTTTAGGACCACAAGGTCGTGTTCTCAGACCCAGGAGAACTTCTAACTTTTTTGCCCTGCAACTTTAGCGGTTGCCACCAACATTGTGTAATTAATTTTAATCCTGACTGACCTGAAATAGAAAAAGCATTACTGCCAAACAGAGAGAACACAACCTCTTTTTACAGTTCTACACAGTAGGTTTTTCTGTACTTTGAATATTTGAATCAAAGCTAAACTGTGTTATTTTTAGACGCTGAAAATAGACCAAAGTGAGCCGCGTTGGGCTGGATGAAAGAGTACCTGGGTTTGTCTCGAAGCCTCTCATTGGATGAGTGCGAGGAAAGGTCAGAGGGATGACCTCGCTCCTGTGGAGAGTAAGAGCGGTACGACTCGATCTCTGAGATATCTGCAAAAAACACGACAGACGAAGTGAAAAATTTCTCTTTCCTGCAGCCCAACGAGAAACCGAAACACATCAGACGCAAAACTGATTCACCTGTTTTGAAATCGAACGTCCCCGAATAAAAATTACAAGAATAACCAGATCCGTGGATCTTAAACTGAAAAACATTAGAAAATGACAGCAGCACACTGCAAAAACACAAAATTTTACCAAGTATTTTTAGTCTAGTTTCTAGTGTAAATATTTTAATGCACTTGAAATAAGAGAAAACTAGATAATGAGTCATTTTTCAATAAGATAAGAGTTTGTTTTAATAATTCCTTAATATTGACAAAAATGTTCTGGTTCCATTGGCAGATTAATTCACCTATAGGAAAAAAAAAAATTAAAAATCAGCCCGTTACCTAGCAACCCCAGCAGAGTTCCGCCTGTTACCCAGCAACCTCAGTGGAATTCCACAGTCACCTAGCAACCACAGCTTGGTCTACACACAATATGTTCATTACATTCTTTTTTTGCACAAAATCATTTGTGGATAATAAGATTTTACTCTGGTTGTTATTTCAGTTAGAACATGAAAAAAATTTATCGTTTTCAGTGAAATAATCAATAAAACAAAAACACATCTTTGTCAATATTAAGGAATTACTTACTTAAAACAAGCTGCTGTATCTTGATGAGAAGTTACTTTCAGGCTAGATTTGTCTTATTTCAAGTGTATTAAAATATCTACACAAGAAACTAAACAAAAATACTTTGTGTTTCTGCAGTGCAGGGAAAACAATGAAGTGGATGGATGATGTTCGGGAGCTAAAAAAAAAAAAAAAAAAAACTACAAAAAATCCTTGTATTGTGGGAATCCAACAGCAGGATTATAATCTGGGATTAGATCACCCTGCTGGAGGGGAATGAACACTTTCACACATGAAAACACAAACCAGACAAAGTGGGTCACGCTGGACCAATCAGAGGCCTCCGTCTGGGTCATGTGACCCTCAAAAAACCAGGTATAAAAGAGGAGCTGCTGCTGCTGCATGGAGTGAACATTTAAATATTTAAATACGACTAAAAGCGGATGAGAGTAAAAGTAAAAGCTTTTATTTAAAGAGCGTAAAACAAGTTACAGCAACATTATTGGCAACAATTTCTTCTTCACAAATGGAAGTTCACATGCGGTGGGTTATCGTTTTCTCGTTTTATAGGTATGTTTATGATGATGGCGGTGATGATGATGATGGCGGCGGCGGCGGAGGCGAGCATTCACACCGGGTAGGTCCTGCTGGTTTTCAGTTTGGAGGATCTCTCACCATCGAGCTCCGAGTCGCTGTCCACCATCGGCGGGATGCGGATCAGGATCTGGCGGCGGTCGCGCTGAACCACCAGCTGCAGCCGGCCGCGAGACTTCTCGATCAGCTTCCCGGCGTCGCCGAGGGAGAGGTTCTCCGTCACCGTGCCGTTGATCTGAGGGAGGAGAGAGAGAGGGAGGTCAGAGGTCAGAGGGGAGGGGGGACAGGTTGAGTTTACAGAAAAATAAATACAAGTTAGAAAGAGAGAAAGAAAAATGGATGGACAAAAAGATGGAGGAAGATCAGAACGATGGAATGGGAGAGAGCGGGATTTAGAGGGAGGAACAGGAAGGAAGGAAGGAAAGGACACAAGGAGGGAAGGAAGTGTGAGAAGGATAGAAGGAAGGAGAGGCACAAACAAGGAAGGAAGGAGAGAAGGAAAGAAATGAGGAAAAGAGGAAGGAATAAAGGACTGAAGAGAAGAAGGAACAAACGAAGGAAAAGGGAAAGAAGAAAAACCAAACAAAGAATGAAGAGTATTCTCTTTCTCTCTCTGTTTATTCTTGTTTTCTGGGTGATTCTGTTTTTCTACCGGCTGTATAAACTCTGAGTTTCCCTCCCTGCCTCTCTGGCGGCCGCTGCAGCCGCTGCCCCCACCTTCAGGATGATGTCTCCCTCCTGCAGGTTCCCGTCTCTGCCGGCCAGGCCGCTGCTCGTCATCTCCTTGATGAAGAGCTGGCTGCCCAGGCGCAGGCCGTACTCTGCAGGAGAAGATCACAAACATGTCAGGTTCACTGTCAAACCGGGACAAGATTCAACAAATATGTCACAAAGACAAATCTGGTATGAATCTGTAAGAAAAACAGCATTTTATTTGGAAAAGTTTTGTTTTACCCTGAAAAATACAGAAAATTCAGCCTTTAGTTTGAACATATTTAGTGAGGAAGGAAAATATTCTCCTGTTGAATAAAGATTTACATTTTTAGAGCCGTAAATAATGAAATATTTTCAACCTCTATACATAGATGTAAAGCTTTTCATATTTTTTAAGTCTATTCTGTGTTTTGATGGCTGTTTTGTCCAAGATTAATAATTTGATGCATCATTATTATTATTAGAGAAATGAGAGTTTTTAAAAAAACAATTAATTTCACACTTTTAGATGAGAAAATTCAACATCTTGGAAGATTTAAAAGTAGAGGAAGTCACATTTAAACTTAGTAAAATGTTTATAAATGACAATTTGTGCAGAAATCCCTCCTGCTTTAAGAGTTTTAATCCCATCTGGACCTAGCTAAGATAAAAATCTTCTATTTTCCCCTTTATTACTTCAGTAATTTCATTATTTGCATAAAAAAATCACCACTGGAGACAGGATAAAACTATTAACATGTTGCACAAACTACGTTAACCTAATCCTTAGTTATACTGTAATAATCTCGTTTTATGAGCTTAGCTTTAATCAAACATCTGAGCTGCTAATCTGTCATAAATAAATCAGATTCAAAGGAAAAGATGAAGGCTGGCCGCCACTAATTAACCTCTCAGGTTTTATTTTAATGAGCAAACTCATCTCCATTCTGCTGTTTTGAAGATCTGAACCCCAGAGCGACGCTGACGTGTGTACGCTAAGCTAAGCGCTATTTTTAGCAATGAAGGAAAACCAAAAAAGAAATGGCTGAAAAACGACAAATGGTCAAAAAGTGGAAATATATTAAATTAAACCGAAAACAAAAAACAATTCAGTAGAAACAGAATTAGCTAGGAGGCTAATTTTGGCTAATGTTACAGGTAGCGATTAATCATAGTGGCTAGCTAGCAGGGTGTTAGCCAAGTTGTGTCAAAACACAATAACTATACAGCAATTAATGTAATAGTGTCAAATAAAGATGGGATTATTACATTTTAAGTAATATAATGTTTATTTAAAATGGAATTAAATTGGATATTTATTTAGACATTTTTGTGCAAAATTAATACTTATAAAACAAATATTTTGGCCCAATTACTTGGCTAATTGCCAGAATAATCAATACTGTGCAGAAAAGGCTAGCTAGTTAGCCAGCAGGGGTTTGTTAGCAGCTAGTTAGCGGTAGCCGCAACTGCCTCAAGCCACAGATCACAATCAAGATGTTTACGTGCAACAAAATCAAAAAACTATTACAACTTTTTTACATTTCATTACTGCTCATTACTGATTAATTGATCACAAAATAGTTGACAATTATTTCAATAATCAATTAATTATGATTAATTGTTTTAGTCCTAAAGGCACCAAAATACATTATGAAGCTAAAGAATGTCCCACAATTATAAAGTCAAATCTGATTAACTTATTTTATCACCAAAATATGTTTTATCACGTAAATTTAACCATGCATTAAGGACTACTACAACTTCAATAAATGATTAATCACGATTAATTGATTAAAAACAAATAACATTAATTTGAATAATTGTAATTTCAACAATTGATTAATCATTTCAGGAAATGATTAGCCAGGCATTAAGGACAACTATTACTATTTCAGTAATCGATTATTTATGATTAACCAGATTAATCAGTTATTTAAATAGATGATTATTTGGATTGTGAATTAAATAACTTATTAATCATGACTAATTCAATTATGACTAATCAAGCATCTTGATAATAAAATAATTGATTAATTTCAATTAATCAATTATTAAAATCATGATTAATATGATTAATCGTGATTAAGTGATTGAAAATATCAATTACTGACCATCAGTGCTGATTAATCTGTTTAATTGTGATTTCAATAACTGATAAATTGTGATTAATCTAATTAATTATGATTAATCGTTTCAGCCCTGAACTGGTCCGAAGCTGAGACCATCAGAACCGCTGACGGGTCGCCTCGTTCTCCAGAGTTCGGGCCGCTCACCTTCGTTGGGATGGTTCTTCAGCAGCAGCACGTTGACGGGTTTCTCCAGCGGCTCCTGGTCGCGGCCCGGTCGGGGCAGTGGGATGGGAGCCACAGGGGGCGACGGCGAGCGATCCAGGCGGTCTCTGCTCGCCGCCCGCCGGACCGGCTCGTTGTACTTCTTGTCCCGGTCTCGGTCCCGGCCGCGTTCGAAGCTCGGTTCGCGCCCCTGGCCTCTTCCAGGGCTGTAGCCGTCCCGGCCGTAGCGCGGCTCCGGGGTCAGGGCGCGGTCGCTGCGCAAGCGCCGGTCCGGGCTGTAGTCACGGTCGAGGGTGTGCTCGCTGCGGTATCGGCGGTCCGGGCTGTATTCGCGATCCAACGTTCGCTCGCTGCGGAAACGGCGGTCTGGGCTGTATTCGCGATCCAAGGTTCGCTCGCTGCGGAAGCGGCGGTCCGGGCTGTAGTCGCGGTCCAGCGTGCGGCCCCTGCTGCCGTCGCGCCGGTAGCTCCGGTCGGGGCTTATGTCGCGCTCGGTGCTCCTGCCGCGGTCGCGGGTCTGGTAGCCAGAGTCGCTGTAGCCGCGGCGCTCCAGGCTGTTGTCGCGGCCGCTGATCATGCTGTGGCGCTCCGCGTCGTAGTTGTAGTCGCTGTAGTTGTCATTGCTGAAGACTTCAGGCGAGGCGGGGCGGGGCACCACACTGACCGGGATCCTCTTGGCGCGCTTGACCGTCTGCAGAAGAAGAAGAAGAAGAGAAATGGTGAGAGAAACCTCACAGTTGTCTGGGTTCCTTTACGTCACGGATCCAACAGAACTTTCCAGTTTTCTTCCAAAAGCAGGACTATAAAAACAACAAGCAAATCAAACAGAGATCATCTATTAGCACCAATCTATGCAACGTAGTTCTGCATCTTTCCTCACAAAAACAATTGGCAATGTTACCATGGCAACAGCACAGTAGTAACATAGTAAAATACTAGTTTAGTGGCCAAGAAGAGAGAAAGGTTCTAAATAGAAAGGAAGGAAGGAAACAAGAGCAAAGAAAAAAAGAAATATAAAGAAAGAAGGAAGGACACAAGAGAAAGGTAAGGAAACATGTAGGAAACGATGGCAAAGGAATTAAGGAAACATGAACTAAAGATACATCAAGGAAGGAAAGAATAAAGGAAAAAAGAAGGATGTGAAAGGAGGGTGGAAGAAAGAAAAAGGATACAAGAACCACGATAGAAGTAAGAAAGGAAGGAATAAAAGCAGAGGAAAAGAAAAAGAAAGGAAGGATACAAGAGCAAATAAGTAAATAAGGAAAGGAAACATGAATTAAGGAAAGAAAGAAGGAAACGAGGACAGAGGAGGGAAGGACAGACGGATGAATCAGTGTAACCGAGTTTTGATGTCAATCTTACGATTTTGGCCGTTTTGCCACATTTCCTGAGGGTCTGAACAGCGAAGGAGTGCAGCGCTCCGTCCATGGGCGTGTTGTTCACCAGAACCACGCGGTCCTTCTCACTGAAACACACACACACACACACGCGGGTCAGCGCTCTGACACACACCCAAGTCCGTCCCCGACCCTCTGAGATCCAACTCACAACAGCAGCCCCTCTGCCGGGCCGCCCTGCAGGACGTCCGACACCACGATGGACGTCTCGCCCGTGTCCTCGTTCGGGTTGTCCCGTCCTCCGGAAACCGCGATCCCAAAACCCATTTTGGAATCCTGGGAAAAAGATGAAAAACAACTTTAAACGACCCGGTTTAATCTGGTTTTTGTTCCACCTGCTGATGAACCGGTTTTCCCACCAGATGAAATTAAGTAGGAGATTTGATGACCTCTCCTCTTTATCCCTCCCTCCAATCTGAACCGTTTCTAAAAACAATTCACCGCTTCCCTCCATCTCTAGCAGATGGCCGATCGAGCAGAGGGAGAGAGAGAGAGGCGAGCCGCCATTTTGTTTTTTTCCTTCCATCAATGGTAAAACAAAAACACTCTTAAATGGTTCAGATTTAGAGCTTTGGGTTATTTTTAAATGTCTGGAATGGTTCAGATTATAAACCCGTCTGGGTTTGGAGGACGTGAACTCTGGTGCTGACCGGACCAGAGACCGATCCACAACCAGGAGGCCATCTACAGGCCGTTCTGGTCAACACGTTACTCTTTGCTTTTGTGTTGTGTTGGTTGTCATGGTGACAGGAATGTGTGGAGCGTAAAGCTGAGCTAAAACGTGAAGAAAAGCAAAACATAAATGGTTTAAAGCTTTTTTACATCTTATTTATTAGCTGTTATAATTTTTAAACATTCAAAATAAAAGACAAACTGGAATATTAATAAATTTGTGTGTAGAAAGTTGCGATAATCATCAAATAGGATGAAATATTTCATAAAGTATAGACGTCGTGGTCAGTTAAATTTTAAAATAATTTTAACTTTGTAATAATAAATTATTTTCCAATGAAAATATTTCTCTAATAAAAAGAGAAATTTGCTTAGTCATCTCTTACATCTCGACAGAATTCAAACTGTTTATAGATTTATTTATATCCGGAGAGGATAAATATTTTATGCATAAAAACATCGGCCATTTTCTCATCTTTAAATTAAACCATATTTTATGAAAGTCGGTTTAAGAAATAAGGAGCTTTTACCATTTAATGACAGATTCCTCCTCATATTGCAACAGTCTGGTTTTGTGAACGTGACTCAATGACTCTCAGTAATGGCCGCCTGCAGGAGCGTCGCTAGCGTTAGCGGCTAACCACTGATTTATATCAACGGAGAAATCCTAAAATGGTTCAAATCTGATGCTAAACATTTCTTTTTACATTTTGTGAAGCAGAAAGTTTCCCCAATGTCTGAGAATTATGCGTGGTTTCCTTCAGTGGTTCTTGGTGCAGCGCCCCTACAGGCCAGGAGGGGAACAGGTTTTTTTATTTAGTTTGGATTGTTTGACTCTGTGCAAAGAGAAACAGCAGCAGCTGAAGAAAGGTACAAATGTTGCAATTTTGGTTCCCAATCAAACCGAATCTACCGGACCTTCAGGTGTGAAAACAACAGAATTTGTTTAAAGTGTTAAATCTGAAATAGTTTGAGAGAAACACCGCCTCCTGTTAACATAAAACAGTACAACTGGGTGTATTTCCATCCTGTTTGGAACCAGCAGGGAGAGCGAAGCCCGGCTCACCTGATGACTCTAATCCAACAAATATCAGGGAGCGTTGAGGTTTTAGCAGCATCAGATAATGAACGGCAGGAGAGCGACAGCTGGCTGCCGGAGGGGCGGGGGCAGAAAAAAAACAAAAACCTTTTCCTGCATTAAATCAGCTCCGTTTGTCCTGCGCTGCACGTGTTCACAGTCACACACCATCAAAAACACGCAGAGGCCTGATTCAATTATCAATAAATCAAATGATAATTAAAACAAGCTCAGTTACTTCCATTTTCATGATTTATTGTCTCTTTTTCTCTATCAAAACCTGGATGATAAAAGTCTTCAGTTTGGCGTCAACTAGACCTTTTACTGAAGGATAATTTTGTTTACAGAGATTTCATAATTAATTTAATTTTTATTTGTTTTGTTTATTTACTTTGGATATTTATAACGCACACAACAATTCAGATTTAGAGCTCTAAGATATTTTAAAAATTTACAAAATGGTTCAGATTTAGAGCTTTATATGCTTTTAAAATTCATAAAACTGTTCAGATTTAGAGCGCTGAAGATTCTCCAATTAGTTTAGATTTTGATATTTAAAAAGTCTTCCAGGTCCAGTGTTAAATGTTCACTAGAAATTAAAGTTTGCCATTTCCACTATATTATATCAGTTGAAAATGGTCTCAAACAAAATCCTCGTCTATCACGATAACCAACGGGACCATTTACGGTCCAGTAACGTTTGTTGTGTTGACCGGCCTGAACATGAGTCAGCTTCTGCTTCTACAGGTAAAGAAAAGTGAAAGTGTGTCCATCTTTAGCCGTCACTCAGTAATAATTCATCAGCACTCAGAGCCAAGTGTCTTTGTGGTGAATAATGTAAAGATGGCGGCGTCTGGGACTCACCCTCTGCAGGGTCACGGTGTACTGCTCCCACACCGTCTGCTCCATGACCGGGTTCTGGGGAACAACACAAACATTTCCATTTCAGACCCAATTAATAATGCATTCTGTGATGTAACCAAACAAAGACGCTCCACTGGGCCGTCGTTACACAAGCAGAGGAACGGCAGCGGCGACGGAGCGCTTCCAGCTGGAGACGCACCGATCAACCGGCCAGAGATCGGAACCAGACGATTTTTCACTCCAACATATACAATAATTCATCATCCAACACTCAGTTAGAAACTCAAAGAACTTTTAAGAAGAGAAATATTTGTTCAGATCAGCTAGAAAAAAATCTGATCAGTGCATCTGAATGAAGCTGCTAACTGTAAATCAACCTTTATAACATTTTAAAACTATTTAAAATACTTTACAAAAGAACAGAAATCTGAATTTCTCTACATTACAATTAAAGCTTCTTTCTTTACAGGAGGAAATAAACATTCATTAAGCATCTAAGGTGAAGAGTATTTTAAAATATTTTTATTTTGTGTGTCAATTCAAGCAAAACTTTTAGGCAAAACCAGGCTTTGTGTAAATCAGGTTCAACGAAAAGAATAAATGAATCACCGTCAATTATTCAACAAAGTCGTCAGTTCTCAAAGGAAAATGACGTTAAAAACTGTTAAAAATTAAAGAAATGGAAAAAAAATGTAATTATAAATTGAAAAACAACAAAAAACTTAAAGAAAAAAATAAACCAAAATTTCCCCACCCAAGCAAAAATAAAAATAAATTTTTTCCTCTAAATTTTTTGAATAGAAAGTGATTTCCCGCTCTGTAAAAAAATAAAATAAAATATTAACAGTATTAATGAATAAAAATACAGAATTTTCTTTAAGTTCTTCCCTTCCCCCCATTTAAAATAAAAAATTAAAAAGGTTTCCCTTAAAAACAATTTGCATCTTCAAAAAAAGAAACAAAAAAGTTTTTTTTTCTTTGTAAAAGAAAATTAAATTCCACTTATTGCCCTTCAAAATAAAATAAAAAAGATTTTGTCCTCAAAACCACCTGAGGATCAGGTAGAAAACCTGTGAAAACAGAACTAGAAACTAGAAACTCAAGTTTTCAAGATTTCCACTAAAAGTGTGAAAGAGACACCAGGCAGAGAGAAATCTGTAATTTGGCTTTAAAGTTTCTGATTTAAAACCTCCAGGAATCGGTAAAGTGCAGAGAAAACCTGACTGGTTAATCTGAATAAAAGAGTTTTTTAAAAACCTGCAGATTAAGATTAAACTTGTTCAGGTTACAGAGAGAAACTAGAGGCAAAATTCATGTTAGGATTAAATTAAATCAAAACTTTCACTGCAGAATCTTTTAAAAACACTAAATCTAAATCCCTTCCTTCTCCATCAAACCCATCACAGCCTCCATGACGAGCCGGCTTCAGCGGCGCGACTCGGACCCAAACCGGGTCGCCGCGGCGACGGAGCGGCACTCACGAGTCCCTGCAGGATGCGGATGGTCTTGACGGCGTGCGCCCATTTCCTGTGCAGGCTGAGGACGGTCTTCATGGTGGCTTCCTATCCGCGTGTGTCCTGGTTCAGCCGCGGACCGATGTGCGCCACAGCCTCCATGACCACATCTGCACACATCTGCAGCTGCAGCAGCAGCAGCAGCAGCAGCAGCTCTCTCCCTGCCTAACCGCCTTTGACGTAAGCGGGATTCTGCTGGCCTACATTCAGCACAAATCCCACCGTCTGCAGAGACGCTCCGACTTCTGGGCTGCGTTGAAACGCTCAGCGCAGGAAAACTCCAGCACTTCCTCACCGCTTCAGAGGGAAGTTTGGAAACTTTTACAGCCCCGCAATTCACAGATAAAAATAAAATATTGTTTATTACTGGTATTACTGAGGTATTGTTATGGTGTCCTACACTCTACAGCAGAGATAAAGCAGCTAAAATATAAAAACATTTAATGTTAAGAAATGTCTCAATGGTGCAAAAACATCATAAATTTAACAAAAATAAATTAAAAAGTATCCCAATTTCAGTCAATTTTTCTGAAGCCCACTTTTTTAAAGTTAAATTTTAAAAATGTACTAAATTTCTTATTTTAACAGCTCATTTTTTCTAAATGAAATCAAATTAAAAACACCAATTTTATTTCGCTCTAAAATACATAAGAATTGACATTTTAATGCCTTTTAAAAAGACATATATTATCTATATATAACTTAATATTTCTAAGGGAATAACTGTTCTTAAATATTTTTATCCTCTTAAAAATACAGAAAGAAAATGCCCCCAAAAATACAAAAATCCCATTTGAGGAGTTTTACTTAAAACCTGTTGGATGTTTTTGGTTCAATTTACAGAATAATAAATAAATCAGATATTATTTTTGTTGTTTTATTGTAATATTTCTGTAAATCACAGAGATTCCTCCTGTACCAACCAATGATATCGGGGACCATTTAAAATCCATCTAGTGGGCCGTAAATGGCCCCCGGACCACACTTTGGACACCCTGATATAAATACCCTTTATTTCAATTACAGATCAACAAGTCGATGAGAATTAAATATTACATTGAAAGTATCCAAGCAAATTAAACGCTTAAATATAAAGTACAAACAAAGTCACGAAAAAATTCTCTAAAACATGTTTTTGTCAAGTTTTCTAGTATTTAGCAAAAATAATTTTACTAATCCTAATTGACCTAAAATAAGAAAAGATTAATCTGATTTAACTTCAGTTTTCCAAATGTAGGCTTTTAATCAAACGTTAGATTATATTTTATTACAAAACTGTTGAGTTCAGATATAAAGCAGTTTGAAGACGCAGATGAAAAATGTAGAGAACAAGAAACAGAGATGAACAATCTGGGAATAAATCAGCAAAAGCTTTTCCTCTGAATGTCAGGAGTCATTATGTGATAAATGTTTCCTCTGATGAGGAAGCAGAAAAAATACCAGATCAGAATCACAGGATGTGACTTAAACTAAATATTTACAGCAAGAAGAAGAAAAAAAAAATCTACTCTGGGTTTATTCTTAGACGCCACAAGTTACATTTTGAGCACAGAAATGATCGATAGAAAAAGTTGATGCAAGTCCTTTAAAGAAAGACTTGGCTTTTTTTTTTTTTATCAGATTCTACCAGCATAAAAATGGTATTTTCAGAGATAAAAGTAAAAATATCTAAATTAAAACAGGGAATTTAAGATTCAGTTAAGAAAAGTGAGTAGTTGAAACTACTGTACAGGCTCAGAAACCCCCAGTTATAATCCCAGGCAGTTATTTAATAATGAGAACATAAGAAAACAATTTCCACAAAAAGGAGGAAAACTTCATATTTGGATCCCTTTATATGGTAAAACAGTAATCTGTCAAATTCAGCTAAAATATGGAGCCGTGTCTTCCTGCAGGTGGCGCTAAAAACACTAAAACTAAACCACACAGTGGATGTTTCAGAGCGCTGACTCACTGTTACAGAAAATTATGAAACAAAAAGTCTAATTTTATCCACAGAACAGATCAAACTTGAACAAGTCAGCAACCTAAACTCAGCATAAAAAGAAAGAAAAGCATTTCTGTGTCTCAATAAACAGAAATCAGATCCATTTTGTTCAAACTGTAACCAACAGGAGTAGTTTTGTAACAAACACGGGGTCAAGGGTCAGATTAGACGACTCTGCTGGAGAATACAATCTGCAAGTAATGTTAAAAACTAAATTAGTCGTTTTTTTTTAAATACTTTATGACTTCTTTCCAGAAAAATCCCAGAAACTGAAATCTATTGGATGGTGTGAGAAACTATGTAAAACGGCGCCCTCTGCTGGAAATAAAGCGGCATTACACCTTCGATTTTAAAATGAACAAACAAAATAATGGATAAAAAACTAAATTTAAATACAGAAAAAACTCTGTTCTTACCAAATAATACAGATGCAAAATAATTTAAAGAAAAAACTGAAGAAAAAAAATGTTTTGACCATAAAAGAAAGGGGAAAAAAAAACTAGAATATTTTAGATACTGACAAGATTCATCTTTCAGTGAGAAAAAAAAAGACATTTCACAACTTTTAATATCAAAGCAGTGACAATTAGCATGTCACATGAGATATTCGCTGCTTTTAAAGAAACAGTAACTATAGCCATCAATTTAAATGTTTTTTCTCCTCAAAGGAAAAAAGACTAATTTAAATGTTTTTAATTGCCATTTTATAATCTATACAGGATATCATGCTTGTCATTTTTAATAAAATTAATTTCTTACACATACGTTTCCCCAGATAAATTGTTCTACTCTTTCTAGGAAATCCTTAAAAGTCTCTAAAGAGGTTTACAACACTTAATCTATTTGTGAAAAATGGAAAAAGACAATTTGGACTGAAATATCTGACACCAATTACAAATTTTTTATTAATTTTTTTTAAATCTGCCATTTCAGACCCAATAAAGCAAATCCAGTTGCCACTACTCGTCAATTTTTAGTAGAAATGTGATTTTAACAGAAAATGTGCCAGAGTTTTTCATTTTAAAGCACAGTTTAACACATATTGCTGCCCACAGCCAGCCAGCTGGCTGAAAAACCTCCGTGTTTTTTCTCACACTGGCAAGAAAAGACTAATTTGTCTCCTTTGAAACACATCTAGATGCACAAAAAATATCAATTTGAAATATTTCAGTGCAAATACATTAAACTTTTAACAACCTGGTAAATGTATACTCTAATTTATGCAGGGATTATCAAACTTCCTTCCCATTGATTATTAAAACTTGTGACAAAGTTATGTGGCTTCTAATAACAGAAAGTTGTAATTTTAGTTATTTAAAATACGTCTTAATTTAAAAATGGCAACCTATATGAGGTCAAGTTGTAAAAAAGTACAATCTAAGTGGTTAAACTTTGATTATTAGTTGATTAATAGACAGTTTGTCATATAAACGCCAACATGACGTTCAAAATAAGTTTTTTTTAGGTTTAACCAAGAGTGAAAAAGTTCCAGAGAATCACAAACTGTGTTTTAATGAATGTTAAGTTTTGAGTAACTGGGTTCGGGTTCAGGTTTCGGCCAGGAGCTGATTAATTATCCGTTACAAACGGGGGAATAGCCCTTTACCGGAGCTGTCATACGGACACCAACTTCGGCGCCGTCCTTATCAGCAGGTGCGGCAGGATGCAACAGGCTTCAGTTGGGATCCTTAGGGGGGAAAACCCCTCTAATAATCCCCGTTTTCTCCTCCTAAAAACAGCCACACAAACCTCTATGACCGCTCCAGTGTCACTACTACTCCCGGTGGAGGTTTATAACTCCAGTTTGTTTTAAAAACGCAAGATACTTACGGCTAAATTGCGGGGCGTATTTCTTCTCAGAGAGAGCAGGGCCCCTCTGTTCACTGGCATCACGCACTTTGTACCGTCCCGGACTGGTACCACTGGTTTCCAACCGAACTCCCTAACTGGACGAACGTTTCCGGGTGGCACGTCGGCCAAAGTGACGGATAAAAGTAGGAAAATACACAAGTTTAAAGATTTTACAGCTACTTCGGCTTGACTTTAAATCACGAACTTCGCTCCCTAAAAAATAATCAGAAAAAAAAAAGAAAAAAAAGCGCCGAGGGCTGTGAGCTCGAGCCGGACTGAACCAACGCAATTAGCGGCAGAGGGGGACGCCTTCACAAACAGTCAGGATAAATCCACTCCGACGTGAAAACCTCCTTATCACCTCACTATTAAACAACTTAACTCCTCTTTAAACATTTCATAGCAATTAAAAACCAAACCGGAACAATAAACATACATTTACACAAAATATGTCGGCATTTTTAACCCCCCGGTCGGATGGACTAGTCCGAATTTCCCATTGATTTTTAAAGCTATGAAGCTCCCAGGCGGACAGAACAAAAAGTATGACACAGGAAAACGACATCTGAGCGTTATTTATCTATTTTTAGACAAGCTAAAAATAAATCTGCATCACAGACACAAAGAAATGACTTTTTACACTCCTACATATCAAAAACATCTACCATTCAAAGTATTCACACCTTTAAAACTTTTTACACATTTTGTTCCAAACTTTAGTTTGTTAGGATTTTATGTAGTAAACAAAAGGAAAAGTTTTTATAAATGTTAATAAATAAAAATATGAAGAGTGTGGCATGCATTTGTGATCCACACATATGTTCTTTATCGAATCTGAGTTGGAGCTATTTTACAAAGAATACTGGCACAAATGCTGGACTTTGTGTTAGTTTATTACATTATATCTAACCAAAATGCATCCAAATTAGTGGTTTTAAAAATTAAAAGTTAAGTTCAAGGTGTATTAATATTTTATGAAACTATTGCTAGAAATAGTTTCTCCCTAAACACTCCGTTTAGAATAGTTTAAAAATAAAGTGTAGTTACTAAACTGTGAATTGTCTCTGTAACAGACTAAAACAAATTTAATTTTATGTATATTGCATTCTAAATATAGTTGCTTTTAAATTATTTCATAAATCAATGGATTTTCTCACTATAATTGTGTAAAATTGTTTGTATTATCCAGGTGAGGAAGTCAATTAACTTAATCTTTTGGGTGTTTTGTTGTGCTAAATAAATTTTACCTCATCATAATCTTCTAATACGACCAAACCAAATTGTTTCCATATTCTGCCGCCACAATGTCTGAACTATAAAAGGAGACTACAAGTCGAATTATCCAGGCAGATAAAGCAGGGATTATCCCAATTATAAAATCAGGGATTAGACCATGAAAAGAGGTTCCCAATTAAAACAAACAAAAAAATGAATCCATAGTTAGCAGATGAATCATGGCTGCAATTATTTCAATTTGAAAACGAAGGATTATTTCAGACTCATAACAAGCAGATTGTTTTATTAATTTATAAACCTTTATCCCATATAAATGTGATTTTGTCATTTCCTTTCATTTTTACTCATTGTAGTTGTATTTTTCATACAAATTATTTTTTTCTTTTCTTTTTAGTATTAGTAATGTGTATTTTTTTTACTCCTTTATTAAAACTTAAACCATTTACTAAGCATTTTATGTCATATTTTTACTTTCATTGTATAGTTAATTTTACTCCTCTTTTAGTTTAATTTCTACTGTATATTTTACGTGAGTTGAATGCAGTATTTTGTCTTCTTTCAACGGACAGTTAGCGTCTAGTATTCACCCGGTTATAGATCCCAGCCGCCCAAAAATATCTAAAACACTTTAAAACTCCTATAGTTGTCTGTTTTAATAGTACAAACCTCAAATATATCTTAATATAAATGAATTCACAGAGTGGAGACCGTCTTAGCTAGCTAGCGCTGCCACACAAGCTAACAGCAGTTAGCAGTCCTCATCTACACTGTTGGAGTATTAGCCAATCAGCGCAGAGCAAAATAAGAGGCGCTCCTGGATTGGCTGTTACAAAAGCGACAGCCAATAGCGTGTCACGTAGCATTGTACCTCAGTTTTCTAGCTTCCAGTTACGTTCCACAGAAGAATCTGAATATGAAACCGCAAATAAGCGAGTACTCACTGCTTAATGAGTAATAATACTGATAAATTATTTTATCTTTAGCCTGTTTTGAAAAGATCAATCAAGTTAAAGACGTTTTTAATCTCAGCAGTTTAACTTTCTGGATAAGTAAACAACTGTTTCAGATTATAGCTACAGTAAAACAACATACATAAGTTAATCTCAAAACAAATACAGCTCTTCTGCACTTTGGACACACCTTTGACTTTTTTCTGGAAGAGGAGTCAGTGTGGCAGAAATAACCACATTCCAGGGCTGCTGAAAAAATGTCAGGCACAGCTCAAAATAGGCCAACCTTATGCAAAGCAGCCCCCCTGACCTGAATTATTTGTGAGACTGAGCCATTAAAACAATGAAGCTTTCTGGATCTGACATGTCTCTTTGGTTAATCATCATCCTGGGTGGGGGAGAGCAGCAGGAGGGGGGGGTCTCTGCAGGAGAGAGGAGTGTTTAAAAATGGTGATAAAAGGACAGAAGCAGCAGACTGGGAAACACTGAGTCACTGATTCCTTGAATCCATGTCAACACACTGATTCTGCTTTCTGAATCATGGTTTGAATCATCCATTACAGGATTATAAAACGGCTTCATTAGAAGGTAAAACTGAGGTTTTTATTAGGACAGAAGCTTGAAAGTGAAACCGAAGACAGAAAGACTGATGCTAATCTTCCAGAAGGAAGTTAGCAACATCCATAAGATATGATCGGACCCAAACTAAACAAACAGAAGGACGTTTACTGGATTTCAAAGACTGGCATCCATTTTTATCTTTTCTTATAGATAAAAGATTTAAGATTTTTATCTTTAAGATTTCCCTAAAAGAAGCTTCAACAACAACAATCTATAAAGTTAAACTCAAATATGTAAGAATGAAAATAAAAACTGCATTTCAAAATCATTATATACAAATTAATGGCACACAAAGTGATTTCAAGCATTATGTCTGTTAGTTTTTCCAGGTAGGGCCTATAATAATACAAAAGTTTAGTGGAAGGAAAAACTCTGGTAGAAAAAGGCTCCAACCTGACATGTAAATGATATCCTTCACAAGGTTAACAAGCCACACAATGTTATTGTAACAATGCTGGTTTCAATACAGAATGCTGTACCACAGTATGCAAATGGAAGGTTTAGTGGAAGGAAAAACAGCAGTGAAAAAAAACCGACTCCAGAATGTAAAGGACATTCTTCACGAGGATTACACAAAAAGTCATTGTAAATAATATTAGCTGATCACAAAATGCCATATCCCAGTTTACAGAGAGAAAGTTTAGTGGAAGGAAGAAGTGTTGTAGAAGAGACAGCTAACATTCCAGAGTATAAATGACATCCATCACAAGAAGGATAAATCAGAAAACATTTCCAACAATGCTGAATGATCAGAATGTGGTATCTTATTTTGAAAGTTTGGTGGAAGGTAAAAGTGTGGCAGAAAAAAAAAAAGCTGTGATAAGACCTGAAATCCTTCACACAAAGGATAAGCCATAAAACGTCACTCCAAAAGAAAGTTACGAAACGCTTTATCTGCTACTAATAACTTTACAGAAATTAAGATTTTAAACATCAATGATTCTGTAACAAATATATACCAAAACAATCATTTTTAAAAGTAATTAATGAAATATATTATTTAGGTATTTACCGATTTGCATTAGGGGACAAACTGACAGATGCAAATGAATTGAAACTATTTCCATCAATAAATGTTTGAGATTTTACTCCCTGTGGTCATAAAACACTTTGCATCCAAATCAGAGATTTTACATAGTAAACCAGGTTGAACAATATCAGTCCCCAGATCAGTTTACCATCTTTTATTTTTCACATTCTGCTCATATTAGATCAGGCAGCTGCTTCAGATGTTTGATTCTGATGCAACAAACCAACAATAACAGCCTGTGATTTATTCCTAACATGGAGGAAGAGACAGCAAACATACATCCAGATCTATGAGCTGAACTACAACCATCACCGCTGTTCATTTGGTGACATTTTAAACTCTGGGTAATAAATAAAATCCCTTTCACAGCAGCTGCAAAGCTTCCTGACCCGGAGCTCTGACCCTAAACATGGAGGACGCTCCGCCTCACGCACTCGGCAGGTCAACGTACCATGGTGATGGCGGTGAAGCTCCTCGACGACAGGCGGCGAAGATACAAGTACTGGGCTTCTCTGGACCAGCAGAACTTGCGGCTGGACTTGAGCAGGTCAGTACTGGTCTGGTCAGAGCAACCCTGGTCCCTGAGCAGAAGAAGAAAAACTCAGCGTTTCTCACAGATCAGGGACGTGTGAAAGGGTAAAGGTCAATTTATTAAGTTATAAAAACTGATGACCAGTTTTTATAACTTTACAAAGGGTAAAACTAATCAATTATAGATAATTATCTGGATCATGACACATTTATCATCTTATTAAACTGAATGTAATTGTTAAAAAGCTTGAAAATAAATAGAAATGCATTAAAAAAAGGTTGTATGGAATCATATTCCTGCCAAAACCATGTTAAGCAAATTAAAACTGCAGATTCATTAACTGATTGCAGGCATTTCTATTCATTCATAGTGATTATTTATGTTGGTAAAATTGTTTACAATCTTAATGTTTACTGAATATTTGTCAGATACGGGAGGATGCAGTTCTCATTGGTTGGATTTTCAGCACAAATACAGTGACAGCCAACATTAATGGCAAAATACAAGAAGAGGAAGATGACAAAGAAAAAGATATGAAGGTAAGGAACAGGAAAAGTTGTGGTCCCCCCCAAGGCCCCTTTTCCTTACAGTCAACATTTTTGACATGAAGGTGACGCCATAAGAATGGACCCAAGTTTATCCTGTCTTAAAAAAATGATGTAGATTTCAAATATGAAAGTAAGGAACAAGAAAAGTTGTGATTATTTCCTCTTCGTTGTACCGTCAAGATTTTTAGCATCAATGTGACGCCGTAAAAAGGACCCAAGTTTATCCTGTCACCATAGAAAATGATGCAGATCTCAAATAAAACAAAAACATTTAGAAAACTGCTGTGAAAAGTGAAATAAATGCTGGATATTTAATAAATCACTTCCTGTACACTTAATTATGGCAGCACAGAGGTTCCCAAAATGGGGGTCAGGGACTTCTGGAGGGTCGTGAGACGCCAAAAAAAATAAATTATTTTTTTTCTAGATTTAATTTAAAAGTAAGTTTATTACAAACTTTTGCTTCTAAAATAAGAGATTAAGCCATCGCAATAAAAACTTTTCCATCATCTTTATGCCAATAAAAACCAAAAACATCATTTTTAGTTTAACTTAAAATGTAATAAAAATCTGAGAAAATTTTCAGCAATATAATGAAACTCGGCAGAAATCTGTTTGTATTTCTGGATGTTTATGAGCCGTTGTGACGAAGCCACTGTGGCCCCAAGCTTTAAATTTTTAACGACGATCCTGAAATATTTAGAGTCTCAGCGGCCGACTGTCAAACTGTCAACTCTTCAGTCTGAGTCACCAAACGCTTCAGAGTCACAGGATCCGCTTTTAGAAAGTCCAAAACACACTCTGACCTTTAAAACCTGCAACCAGACCAACGTCTGTTTCAGGATATGATTATTTATCATTTCATTTTACTGAAAATAAATAATTCAGTGAATATCAGCTGTGATTTGGTGACGGAAGATGTTAGATGTGATAAAACTAAAGATGTTTCTCGCTCTTTTCTCAGCCTGACTAACCCCGAGCGACATGTTCAGTCCTCTGCCAACATGGCTCTCGTTTCCCTCGCAGTGGTTCCCATGGTAACCGGTCCCTGAATAATGGCTGATGCTGCCAGGTATGCGCCCGCAGCGGGGAGGATGAGGAGGACGGTTGGAGGTTTCTGAGAACAACCTGATGGTGACGTTTTAGGAAAGCAGCTGCTGAGACGATCCTGGGAAACTCGTTTTACTGGTAGAAAACATTTTCCTCCAGGTTGGTCGCAGCGACGGATTCTTGGGGATTTACATCAACAGTCCACATTGACCAGCCTCTTCCGTTTAGTCTCATCACTTTATCCCGGTTACTATCATTACAACTTGGTAACGTTACGATTTTATTTAGGTACGTCTTTTTCATACAACTTTATCCTGCTAATGCAGCGACTTCGTTGTCTTACAACTTTATTCTGAAAATATTAAAACTTTTTTTATGATATTACGACTGTTGTACAACATTTTTGTAATTTTACAACATTCTGGTAATATTAAAACTGTTGTACAACTATTCTCACGCTGCGACTCTTTAAATATTACATTTTAATTTGTAATACGTCTATTGCCGTATAATTTGTTCATATAATATTACAACATTCTGGTAACGTGATAATTCTCTCACATCATGACGACTTTATTCTGCAATACTGTCGTAAAACTATTCCTGTATTTTTATAATATTTTTGAAATATTACGAGTTAACTCATAATATTCATTCTTGTAATCTTACTACAATCTCCTAGGACTGCTTTAATGTCTTGCGACTTCTTTATTCTCATTGTCGTACGTTTATTCTCGTATTACTGCGACTTTGCTCTTGTAACGTTTTTGTTGTACGACTTTATTCTAGTATTATTACGACTTTATACTTCGGCCCACATCTCTGTTTGCTGAAATGCGTTCGCACCAACAGGGGAAACGAACTCTGGTCCCTTTAAAGTGAACCAAAAATCTCAGGTGTGAAGATGGAAAACCAGATCATTGTTCTCCGGGAACGGCTTTGGGAAAGTCAGAGGAGTTTGTTGTTGTGTCATAATCAGACATTTTTAAGGAATATCTTGTCCTTGAATACCAAAAGTGAGCGCCATCTCAACCAGATATTTTCTAAATAACTCCTCATGCAGGTGAAGTTTCTTTTTAAATCCATTTCCTGTGTATCGGTGCACAAACAGGCCGATTCAGACAAAGATTTTCCCCTCTGAGAATAAAACCGCTTCAACAGAAAACAAAAGGTCAGTTGTTCCTGACATTTCATCTCTGTTTGCTCCACTCAAACAAACCTGAAGCAAAAGTACATTAGATTAAAGAAAAGATCAAATCAACCCAAAGGACTGGACAAGACCTGCACTGTCCTCCGTGACTCAACAGCTGCAACATTTCAAACAATCCTCATTTCTAATGCAACAACATTTCCAATCCGGTTCTGGTCGTCGGCCTCCGACGGTCGGGAAACCGAACAGAACAAAAAGACCTTGAAAGATTTAAAGAGCTGAATCTGAATGCAACAACGTCTCCTTTAGTTTTTGTTTCAACATATTCTGTTATGACACATGGAGGTCAAAACGACCAGAGATTCAACTCCTCCTGCTGCTGCTGCTCTCAGTTCACTGGAGAAACAAAGTTTGGACTTTAATCCAAAATATCAACAAAAGGCTCCAGTTTTCACAAAAAATTAAAACACCCATTCAAACAGATTTCTGGTTAGAAGCAGAGTTTTTTGGGTATTTTCCAAGTTATCAATCCAGGGTGTTCAATGTAAGGTCCGTGGGCCGTTTGTGGCCCTTGGACACATTTTGCGTGGCCCAACAGACCAAAATTCAAAAACAAATTAAATAAATTAGGAGACATCTACAATTTGAAATTGAAATCTACTCACAAAATTGTTAGATGCAACACAAAGAGATCGCCTTTTCCAAGTTTTCTGCTTTCCTTCGGTCGTCATGGTAACGGAGACGTGATCTACACATTGACTTGTAATCCAGATTACAGATTGGTGCATCCAAATCTGCTTTTAATTGCTGTATTGAACCGTGGTCGACTACAGGAAGTGTGTTAAAATAAAGACCAACTTACATTCTGTTTTTATTGATGAGAGAAGAAGAAAATTCTTCAAATTGAGCCAAAATAAAACGTGCAATTTATAAGACAAAAGATTTTTAGTTCTATGGTTTATAGTTAAAAGAAAAACGGGATCTGCTTTAACCATTAACTATTTTTATTGTTGTTGTTTGTTAAAATAGAAATAAAATAAAATAAAAATGTTTTTGGTGATTTTAATCTTAAAAATTACATTATTTTGACCCATAAATAATGGCCCACGAGAAAATATTTTTAATTTAAATTATTTTCATCAATATGGCTGCAGTATTTTTTAAAATAACTGTATAAATCTAAGAGAGATCCAGATTTAGGACTGGCTTTCATCCATACAATCAATATAAATACATTACAGTGGACAAATTAACACAAAAAAAGAGAATAATATTTTTCCTTCATCTCCTTTGATTATTGGTGTTGATGTTATTTTTAAAGGTACAGAATCCACCTGTTCCTTCCCTGCTCTACCAAACACTATTTCTTCCTCTATTAGTGAGAATTGAACAGAGTCGTCCGTCTCACCCCGGGGGTCGCCACAGCTTCCTGCCGGGCGGCATCAGCTCCCGTTTGTTCAGGGGAACGACCCCAATGGCCGCCTGCATGATGGTGATGAACTTCTTAAACTTCATCTTCTCCTTTTTTTTAAATCTCTCCTCTAGCGTCCATCAGACCGCCGCTGCCGCGCGTCCGTCTCCTTTCCTCTCATCTCCCCGCGTCTGACTCATCAGATGCTCCGACTCCGCTCCTCACAGCATCCGCTTCTCCATGGCAACGAGGCTGGGGTCCAGCGCGGAGGTCGGCGACATCCCCGCCACCGCTGCTGACGGACCGACGTCCCTTTGGTTTCTCCGAGCGGGAAGCCAGCCGCCACGCCGTCGCTGGGAGCCGGGATGGCGTCACGCTTACATAATAACAGCGGAGCGTCTCTGGGCATTACACTAATGAAAACGCTGCTTCTGCCGCCGCCACCATCATCATCATCATCATCGTCGTTGCTGCTGTCGGAGCCGCTGGGATAATTGTGTTACTAAGCTCTGACAGATCATGGAGGCTCCCCGCCCCCGCCCACCATAATCCCCCCCATCGAGGCTTAGTCTTCTCGCCACTTAAACAGCGACCCATCTACTTCAGCCGACACACCCCCTCCATCAGCACAGCTACGGAACACCAGACATGTCCAAACCACTGATGCTCATGTTCACAGAGTTCAGTTACATTTATCCAGTTATATATTTACTAAAGTATCTTTTATGGAAAAAATTCACTGTTTGCCAAGCTGTACTTTTTACTTTAACTTGAATAATTTTTTTATGAAGTATTTTTACTCTTACTTGACTAAAATTTTTGGATTTTCTACCCACTGAATGAAAAACTAACATAGAAAAACTAACATAGAAACACACCTGCAGTTTTTGTTAAAGTTTCTTTATTAAAGAAACTGATATGGAAAAACTTTATTTTACCTGATTTTGTTATTTTTTGTTACTTATATGAATTATTGTCATTTTGGTTCTTATAATACCAAAATCTCCACTAATTATGCCATTTTTAAATACAAATGATTGATAATTTGATCAGTTACTCAGCACTTGAGTGACTTTTTACCAAATACTTTTTACTTTTACTTGAGTAAAAATGTTTTGAAGTAGTGATGCTCTTACTTTAGTAAAATAAGCTGCCATCACTCAGCAGTAGCTGAGTTTCCATTATAAATGTGACCAAAATATTTTTGATATTGTCTTTTATTTCACAATTAAATTAAAAACGCAGTTAAAAATAATGTGTGAATGATTCAATAAGTAATTAAATACCATGCCATGGTCGTGTCTTTCTTAAACTAAATATGGAAACCTTTTATCAACTACCTTAATTTCTTGCTAAGCTAACATTAACTCACCAAGGCAACATAAGCCAAACAGTAATAAAACTAAAACGTGCCTTGCTGTAAAGTCAAAACCAGGTCAAATATATAAATAAGAACCTAAAATAAGATCAATAAAAATAAGATCAGCTAAAATATGCAAACCCATGATAAGCTGAAGCCATAATAAGATTTGCAAAGCTAATAACCTAAAACAAAAACGTAAACTAAACAAGGCTAAACTGTGATTTAAAAAATAAGTGAGCTAAGATAAATTTAACTAGAAGATAAAAAAAGACAAGTCAAAAAAAGCTAAGCTATGCTAAATCAAGTTAAGATAAGGTTAGCTAAACAGAGATAAGCTAAGCTAAATATGAAAGCAATGCTAAAATAAGCAATAATAAAGTATATTATGATGAAATAAACTAAATTAAACAGTTTCCATGCTGGTTATCTGTATGTTTACCATGAATTATGACGCTGCTTCATGTCAGGATTTTACTTGCACAACATTCAGAAGCAGCCTGAAGTAAAACTGGAGTCGTTTCATCAGACAGAACGACCAGCCAAGAATGTGCTGAGGTTTGTTGCACCGTTTGGTCCCGACTTGCTCAAACACCCACCAGGCTCAGAAAGTATAAATTCATCATCTCTTCCTTCATGTTTTCACATTTTCATCTCTGGATTAACCTTTTTAAAGCATAAAGTTTTTAAAAATAAACTTCTGCACCGTAAAGTCAGCAGAGCCAGATTAATAATCCACCATCTAGTCTCCAGATGACAGCAGATATGCGTGTCCTGGGGGTTCAAATAATAAAATATTAATCTATGTGCCCTCCTGATGAGATGCCAGCTAATGCAACTCCAAATGGGATTTATGCTGGACCAGCCTGGGCCTCTGGATTACGGCCAGGAGAGCTGCTGCAGATTTCACAAAGCAGGAAAAACAACAACAAAGAGGAAGAAAACCATCACAACAACAAGTGGGAATAAATTGAGATAGTAATCATCGTTGTGTTCACGTTTAGGATGTTCTTTTATAAAATGTTTTCATCTGGAGAGTTTTGCACTTTGTCATAATTTGGTTCAACTGGGGACCAAAACTGCAACATTTGTTACATTTCCAGCTGCTGTGTTTCTCTTTCACACTGGACCAAGTCAGATGAACCACTAGCGCTAGGCTAATGAGAATGTTTAGGTTGTATTTTCCCAGAATGCCCTGCGCTGTAGTCCACTTCCTGCTTCTGGAACGGTCTCAGTCCGCTTGGCGTTCACATACGTAGTCGAACCGAATCAGAGTTCACTTCAACCGATCCGAGTTTGATCTGGATATTTTGTTGGCTTTTGTTTTAAGTATATATATATTGCATTTAATTAACAAATTATTAAATTAGTTGATGCTTCAATCATTGATTAATCACAACTAATCCAATGGTTTCAGCCCCAAAGGCATCAAAATTAATTTTGAAGCTAAAAAACCTCCCAAAATGATATTTAAAGGCGTTTTAAACTGATTTCATCTCCAAAATATGTAGCAGATGACTTTAATTTTGCATTAAGGACTAAAAGTGTCAGTGAAGTTCCCATTATTAATGACAGAAGACGACTGAGCGTTACTCAACCCTGCAGCTCTCTCCTTTGTCGCTGCATGCTTTCTGCTTCTCACCAACTTTCTATTTTTAATTCCTCAACCGGCTGAGCGAATGCGGCAGGAGTTGCTTGGTTTTCTTAATGCCTTTATATAAGCAGTTCGTTTCTCTGGACTTGTCACTTCCCCACGTGTCGCGTAGTGGATCAGTGGCTCGGTGGCGCCGCGTTCCCCCGGCCGCCGGCCATTATGCAACCTCCAAATGCGGTGCATGTGCGGCCCAGATGGAGGGACACATGCCAGCCGCAAATCTGTGGCCGGAGCGTGAGAAGGGAGAGAGGGAGGAAGTGGGCGAGGGAGATCGACGGGGAGGGAGCACATGCTCCGCACAGGTGGAGTCGGGATCATCAGGGATGATGGACGGGAAAAAATGTCTGATTTTTCAATCTGCAGGGACAGAAAAGTTGTTTTTTTCTCTTTCCTTCAGCAGAGGAACGACAGGCAATAAGCAACTTATCCGATACCGTTTCTGGTTTTCAGCAACTGGAGGAGAAAAACCCTGGCATTGTTCACAGGAACGAGAAAAACCTGAATGTTAACTACCTTTTACATCAGGGTTAATGATTATTCTAATGACTGATTAATCTGACAATAAATCAAACAAAAACAAAAAGACTTTTCATTTAACCTCTTAAGCCTTTTTCTGCCACATCATAAATACATTAAAATATGTCAAAAACATTTAAATAAGGAAATAAAATCCAGTACAGCAGCATTACTTTAGTGATTATTGGTAGTAAAGGAAGAATCTGCCAGATTTAACGAGGTCTAGAACTGATCTGATGATTATTTTATGCATTAATTGATTAATTATTAGACAACAAAAGATGTTTAAAATACTTTTTTACATAATTTGAAGCAGGTGAAGCTGAAGATATTTACAGAAAAAGATTTATTTTTATTCAGTAAATATAAAGTAAAATCAGATCTGAATCTCTTTCATATGTGGAAATAATTTGTAAATGTATCCGATCGTTTTCAAAGCATCTGCAATCTTAACGATCACTTTGCATTTTATATCAATAACTTAAGTTCAGTTTATAGATTTAATATCTGGATTTAATTCTGACCCGTTTGTCCAGTTTAAGTCTCTTGAAATTGTCTAATTTGTTAGTTTGGGTGATTTAAACAACTCAGACTGTATTTAAAATTAAAGTTTAAGCTCAGTTTTCATTGTGTTATGAATGCTGAGAAACGCTGGCCAGGACTTCACAGATTAAAGTGTTTCTATTCAAAGGAATGCTTGGCAAACGCTGAAGAAACTCCTCCCTGCTGCGCCGATCCATAACAAAAACAGAGGGAGGATCTAATATTTTAGAACCAGCAGGCCTCACTGCTCTTCTTAACCCATTAAAAAAAACATTTCTTCTTCCTCTGTTCAGTGGGAAACTGCAGCCAGAACCTCCCTGCCAGCCCACTTCTCTCTGAAGTGTTCAGGTTTAGCAATGAGGACAGAAATGTGACTCATTAAGCAGGTTCTCCAACCGGTTCGACCGATCAGCATGTAAACAACGTCCATAAGCCTCCATTACGACACTCAAAAAGGGGCTTTATGTTTGTCAAAAACCAATAAAACAACAACAAGAACTGAACATCAGCAGGTCGGGAACAAAAAAAAGAGGAAATGGAATTAAAACTGAATTAGTTTCTGCGATTAGAAATGACTAACGGATCATAAACCTACAAATAAACGACTAATATCAGGAATTTAAAGACAAACAGGAAGTTTTTCATCATATAATCACATTTTTCTGTGTTATTTAAAGGAAATAAAATCATTTGAGTCAAATAGGATTCTTCCCTTTGGGCTACTAAAATGAGCACAGCCTCAACTTTTCTTTTTACACCAAAAATCCAGTCGTGGTTATCTGCTAATGCGCTAACAGAGGAGCTCATTTTTAGCCTATAGCGCTTTTGCAAACATTTCATCGCACTGAACTTCCTAATCTAATTCTGAAATGCTACTTTATTTGGCTGTGTTGTAACTTTTAACTGAATAAAGTTCAACATCTTTATTGAAATCTTGGTTCTGAAGAATCCTTCAAGAAGTAGATGTTTGTATTCACGCTCTTATTTTGAAGGGGTGAAAACTGTTTTAACAGCAGTTCCATTTCCGCCCCTCAATCTTTTTTTTCCTTAATAACTTTATTTAAAACAAAAAACAAAATAAAACATGGAGATTAGAGAACAAGACAAACATAAATAAAGTATCTAACAGCTTTAGCTCCTGCTAAATATTTTGCTGGTACAGAGCGTTAGCATTAGCTTTTGCTACATATGTTGTCGATGTAGCACTTTAGAGTTAGCATACTGTGTAACAAATGGCTTAGAAAGTTATAAATACTCACCAATGACCAATTTAAAAAGATGTGGTTTTTTTAGTATTTCTGCCATAGTATAAAAATGTATTTTGTAACTTTAAAGATGTGGTTAAATATTTTATAAATTCTGAAGAAAATTTGAAATTTGTTGTCTTTTTAACTAATTTCTTAGGAATCTAAAAACTAATATTATTTAAATATTTTGTAATTAAAATAACCTTTTTTTTATTTCAAAACTTTCAAAATCCAAACATCAAACTGGTTTTGCAAAAAACAAAGAACAAAAACTGGGGGAAATGTTTAGTAAAAAACAGAAAGCTGAAAATATTTATAGGATTTTATTTTTGTTATCAGAAACAGTAAATGATGTTAATAAAAATATTAAAAGCCAGTCTACTAAAGGAAGCATAAATAAGTATTTAGTAACATTTTAAAGACAAATTCTCCATTATGTTTGTAAATAATGTGATTTTCACTGTTCAATCTTTATTCTAATACCAAATTATGTACATCTCCATTGTTTATTCCGCTCTAAAAGCCACAAAATAAAATTCCACATTTTTATCTTTTTCTCATTTAAAGCCATTTTTATACTAACCCAGTAAATTTTGAAAAATTGCCACATATTGAAACTTCCAGGTCTAAAACATTTTCCGTCATTTTTACAGCTAAAAAAAGCAAAAGTATGGAACCTCAGTTTATGCTTTAGGCTTAAAAGTTAAAGAGCTAAGTGAATAAATTAGATTATTTCTTTAAATATTCCTTTACTCATGAAAAAGACACAAAATGTGAAAGTGAGAGAAATAACCGGAGTTAAATATAGAAAATTGTGTTTAATATCTAATACAAACCGTATTAGAGGTTAAATATAGAGAATAACTGTGTCTTCATCTCATTAATAACACACCTGAAGCTAACAGGCCTCAGACAAACAGATTCCGTTTATTCCTGGACGAACGCCAACAAAACCGCGGCCTGGACACGAAGTGGGTCAAAATTACCAGAAATTAAACCTTTAATTCCACCTTAAAACGCACTAAAGGTGGTTATTACACCTTAAAACCCTCTAAGTGAGTCATTATTTATCGGTCTGTGTCGGTATTCTGACCCAACATGGCTGAGAAACACGGAAAAACCCCCACAGAGGCGACATTTGAGCGGACAGAACAGGGAGTACTCACCTGGCGAAACCGCGTCTTTCTCCCGGTTCTCCCGGTTCTCCCGGTCCAACGCAGGTTTTATCCCGAACTACCGGCCCGGACGGGGAGGAGGTGGGCTAGGAAGGGGTCTTCAGCTGGGAAAGATATCGGTGAATGTTTTGGAGAAGTCCATATAATCGCTCTTCCTGGTCGTGGCAGGTATGTGGGCGTGGCTTAGTGATTTCAGGTGTGCAGTTGAAACTGCAGTAGGTGCGGCTGATGGTATCGCTGCTCTGACTCATCACAGATTTACTGAGCGGGATTCAAAAAAGGCCTTTCTGACCCAACTGCTCTGTAAAGGAAAACACATTCAGGCGGACTGAACTCTGATTTATGGCGCATAATTTAAAAATAAAATAAAATCTTTTTTATTTAAAATAAAATGTAATGTTGAACTGATTCCAGATTATGCTCTTATTTCTGTACTTTGAATTAAAAAGACAGGAAATCCTTAATGAATTTTTCTATGTCTGATTTTATGCAGCATTTCAATAATGGAACCTTTATAACTTTATCCTCATAGTCTTTATTTTAATTTTATTTTTTATAACAAATACAGCAACAAAAATGGATGGATGGATGGATGGAGTGTGTTTCCCTCCGTGACCTTTGACCCCTCCAGTCGTTGGCTCAGATCTTCCTGCTGGGATCAGACCAGGTTCTGCTCAGCATCAACCAAACCTCCTCGGTCCCTGTGGGGTCGGGTCGAGGCGCCGCGCCTCGTTCCCTCGACGACGAGATCCAGGAACAGATACTGGAGCAGTAATACTGGGAATTCACTCGGACAGGAAGCTGGACTGGAGCAGGAACGCTGCGAGCGCCGAACAGGAAGGAGCAGAGCCGCCTCCTTTTCCTGTCGACGGGTTCTTCAGTATCTGACGACGTTCTGTCTTCTGCCTTTCACACACACACTTCTGTCAGCTGATAACAACAAGGCTGAAAGTCGCTGGGAGACACTACAAAAACACACCAAGTGTGTTGTAGTTTCTAGTGCAAATACCTTAGTGCACTTCAAATAAAACTATCAAATAAAACTAAATTAACTTGCAAGTAACTTCAGCAAGACAAAAATGTAGAATTTATTAAAAAGCATTGTGTCCAGTAGCAGTTTATTTCACTAATGTGGGGAAAATGTCTTGTTGCAGGTGAAATAATCTGCCCCAGTTACCTAGCAACCTCAGTGGAATTCCACCTGTTACCTAGCAACCAAAGTCTGAGCTACACAAAATATGTTCATTACAATTTTTTGCACAAAATCCTTCTCAGATGATAAAACATTAGTCTGGTTATTTTTACATGTGAAAAATATCTGCCAGTGGAAACAGAACTTTTAAAAATCAATATTAAGGAATTACGGGCTGCACAGTGGCGCAGTTGGTTGAGCTGTTGCCTTGCAGCAAGAAGGGTTTGATTCCCGGCCGGGGGTCTTTCTGCATGGAGTTTGCATGTTCTCCCTGTGCATGGTGGGTTCTCTCCGGGTTCTCCGGCTTCCTCCCACAGTCCAAAAACATGACTGTCAGGTTAATTGGGCTCTCTAAATTCTCCCTAGGTGTGTGTGTGTGAATGGTTGTGTGTCCTGTGTGTCTCTGTGTTGCCCTGCGACAGACTGGCGACCTGTCCAGGGTGAACCCGCCTCTCGCCCGGGACGCAGCTGGAGAGGAACCAGCAACCCTCCCGACCCCATTAGGGAAGGAGGGTGTTCAGATAATGGATGGATGGATGGATTAAGGAATTACTGACTTAAATTCACCTTGCTGAAAAGTTACGTTAGTTTTATTTAAAATGTACGAAGATATTTGCACCAGAAACTACACCAAAAAGTATTTAGCAGGATTTGCTGGACATTTGGTGAAATGACATAAAAAAAAAGAAAGAAAAAAGTCTTAAAGGGCCAAATTTGTGCAATTCTTGAATTGTGGTCAGGGCCACACAAAATTAATCCAAGGGCCACAAATGGCCCCCAGGCCACACTTTGGACACCCCTTGTAAGCTTTCATTGTTTATTTTATCACTGCCTTAATCAGAGGCTCTGAATGTTCTAATATCAAATCAAATTAATTAATTGATATATATACCACACTATAAAAGATGAATTTCTCTGAATATGAGTGAACATAAATCAAGAGATCAGATCAACAGAAGGACTTTAAATAATTTATTTTCCAGAAATTTACAATTGTAGTCTTAAAAACCACAGAAAAACACATTTGGTTTAAACACAATATGTGGACTAAAGACCAAGACATAAAAACAAAACACTTTTTACATAAAATCAGAACTCAAGGTAATTCAAACCACCACAGCTTTTATTGGATAATCGAAAAGATTTTGACAATGTTGTATATTATTTCCTGTAGGTTAAATGAGACTGTGCCTGTAAAGAGTTACTATGACAACACAGTTTAACAATTTAATATTTAAAAACGTTAAAGGCTAAGATGCTCCGTCTTGAGGACAGTTTGTACAACATGTTGCAGGAAATGAAAAACAAATTTCTACTACTGCATTAAATTAATATCTATAGCATTTGTAGCTAACAAATTAGCATGTCATGCTAACATGCTAATGTTCGCCTGTTGCCTTCAAAGCAATTTTCGGACACAAGGGTTTTACTATGGAGACTTACCGATTAGCTCATGTCAAAAAAGTACAGCTGTGTTCGGATGCTACTAGGCTTACACAGCAACAACTACAAAAGTTATGCTAATGTTTAGCATGCTGACAGACTAACATCTCTAAATCAAGAGGACTAATGTTTGGTATTATTTATTCATCCCTGAATTTTTATGTTTAACTTCCAAGCAGCTAAGCAATCTTAAATAGTTCTTATTGTTCAGGTTTGTTTTCTGGCCAATCAAGCAAAGTAATAACACTGAACCAGCTGGTGGCATCTCTGGCGGTCTTGGCAGGTACCAAGTCCTGCTGGGCGATAACTGCATGTCCATAAAGTCTTAGAAGGAATCACAAATTGTTCTAAAAACAGTAGACTGCAGGTCTTTAGAAAACCCAGTAGGCTGGACTTGAACCTTTCCATCAGACTCTGAGACCTGCTAAGTTCAGGGATGGTATCTTGTAAGGTTCAGGAAATGAAATGTTGCGTCTTAGGCCAGTAACTGGTAAGTTACAGGAAAGTCCCAATGGCTTTCAGGAAAGTATCTGGTAGGTTCTGATGATGTTCCAGGTTGGTACCTGGTACGTTCCAGCAAAGTCTCAGCCCAGTAACTGGTAAGTTACAGGAAAGAACCTGATAGTCTCCAGAAATGTTTCCGTTAAGTTGCGAGAAAGGTTCTATGAACGTTCCAGGACACTCCATCACAAGTTTCAGAAAAGTCTCAGGCTAATCGCTGGTAAATTTCAGGCAGGTATCTGGTATTTTCCAGAACGGTATCTGGTATGTTCTGAGAACACTCCAGGTTGGTACCTGGTCAATTCCCAAGTCAATAACTGGTAAGTTACAAGAAAAGTACCTGTAGTTTCCAGGGATGTGCCTAGAAAGGTCCATGGAAGGTTCCTGGAAAGTACCAAGAAGGTTCCAAGACCATTCCAGGATCCTACATAATAGATTCCAGAAATATTTTAAACCAGTAACCAATCAATCAATTACAGGAAATTATCCGTTAGGTACCTGGCAAGCTCCAGCACAGGAAGTAGTAAGTTCAGGGAAAGTTTAATTTGTATTATGTAGTGCTATCAGAAGTTTTGCATGATCCTGTAAGTGTGGCAGAGCAAAACCCTTCATTGAAATACATTATGCAAGAACACAGCGGTCCAACCTGCACTGTGATACTACAGGTAACAGAATCAACTCTGAACATCATTTCTGGGAAAGTCATTTCTGTCCTCAGAGATCCAGAAAGCTGCATATTTATAGTAAAACAAAGAATAAGAAGCAAGAGAGAACAAAGAGAAAATTAAATATTTACTGCCAGCACAGTGAACAACAAAGTGAAAGAGGAAGAAGCAGTGGCAGCTTAGTGTTTTTTTTGTCAGAACATACCACACAAACCCCTTCTATTAATAGAATAATAATGGATCTATAGTGATTTGGCACATTGATGACAACACGGAAAATAATGATGATGGAGGCTCAGAGTGACGCAGACAGGCGGGAACCAGCATGTTGCTGCTTGTAGTCTTTTAAAAGTTTGCTCACAGGTCCTTCCTCACTGGAAAAGGAAAAATAAAACATAATTCTTATTTAATACCTTTCAGGAAAAACACACATGACTAAAAAGTAGAACTTATTATTCCAGCTGCCTGACCCTGTGTGTCTCATAACTGAAATTTTTATATTTATTTAGCATTTATTAATGTCATTTTTCACATGTAAATTCTTGACTTTTGTATGTTCTGTTATAAATTGTTGCAAAAAGCCTACATTTATTATCTTTATAAAAATAAAATAAATTTTTACAAACGTGCATTGTCGCCCCCTGGTGGCTCATATTTGTTTCTACACATTTCCTGTTTTTAAACATTTTCAATTTTTAATTAATCAAAATCAGGTATTTGTGTTATTTTATACTACAGGATGGTAGTTTTAAATAAAAATAGACCTTAGTTTCTTTAAAACTAAGCGTACTAACTGTTAAAGTATTTTCTATCTTTATATACAATTTTAATTATTTAATTTGACATTTGTAGTCGTAAAATTTCTTATGGGTTATTAGATTGTTTATAATGTGCGGAAAGATTTATTTTGCTTTCAAATAGATTCAAAAATGGAGGAAAATAAACAATTAGGTTCAGTCTTTTTACCCAAACTAGTAGAAGGACAGCATTTAAATAAGTTTATGCGGACTAAATTTCTTTTTTTGTGTCTGTGTTCCAGTTGTTGAATTTCTCTGTGCTCCGCCTGAGCCTCTGAGATCAGATTAACTCGGACGTCTGCTCCACACGGGCTGGAAAACGGCGCCATATAAGCCCGAATGAGGATTTGATGGTTATGTAAGCGAATTCACTGAGGTTTTCCCAGGCTGGAGAGCAAAAGGGAAAAAGTCTGAGCTGAGTCACTCAGGCTGGACGATGACAGCAGGAACTTTTGACCCCTTGAAACCGCAACCATCAAGTGAGAAAGTATTTTAACGATGAGACAAATTGCATGAGAGTGACAAACAGGAAGATGAAGTCATTAACAGAAACGTCTCATGGCTGCGGGGAGCTTACTTATTATGAGTCACTGAGTATAATCTACAGGTTTCTATTTATGTCCCAGAACGTCTGATGAAGGAAAGACCGAATCCCCAAAAGACCCTCAGCGTCTCCGATTTAAAGAAGAGAAACAAGTGAATGGAAATGTTTGTAGATGTAATTTAATGCTTACATTTTTATGGGTGTTGCAACACAAACGAGTGATCAGCTCCAGCTGGATCGCCTGGGCGAGTCTGTCTGAGGCTGAAAATGTATTAAGGCCACATTTTGTAAAGAAATGTTGAATGTTATTTTAAAAAAGTGGGTAGCTTTAAAGGTGTTTGTGATAATCTGTCAAAGAAAGGAAATATTAGAAGCTACACCGCCTACAAAAACAAAAAAAAAGCATCTCAGGACTAAAATGTTGGCAATTCCTTATATAAATATGAGTTTTTTTCTCTCCTGTGTAACAATGAATTTAATATTTTAATACTATAAATAAGACAGCGGTGGGCACACTTCTGCTAGTATGCTAATAGTGAAGCTAACTTTTTGTTTAGTATTTTTTCCAACTTTAAATACGTTTAGCACCTAGCTTCCAGCAAATAAATTTTTCCTGATATTTTCATGGCTGTTTTGTAAACTTTAAGTTGAAAAAAAGTTCAACATCTGTGTTTAAATTTTGATGATCGACGGTTAACATTCCTTCAAGCTGTCAGACGTTTATATTGACGCTCTTATTTTGAAGGAGGTGAATGCTGTTTTAGCAGCTGTTCCGTTTCCTCTCCTCACATTTTGTCCGGTTTTTTCCCCACAATAACTTTATTTAAAACAGGAAAAGTACAAGAACAAAACAAAAAAACGGACAGTTGAGAATAAGATAAACACGTAATTATGGTGCACATTATTTATTACATATAAAATTAAATGGGTGCTCAAGGGTTGTAGCGTTTCGAGGGCAGATATAATTTAACGTTAGCGGGTTAGCATTAGCTTCTTCTAAATACCGTGTTGGTGTGACGCATTAGCATCCCAGCATTAGCTTATGCTATATGTTTATGATTGTTAACTTTTTTTTAATCATCACTGCATATAACCTTTTAGCTTTGGGGGAAAAAATCTAGATTTTATTTATGGTTTATTGACTGAGGGGCACTTTTAAAACGTTTTCTTGTGGAAAAATTATGAAAACTAAATGTCATTTTTATTTTCTCCCTTAAAAATTATCTGAATGGATGGATTTTTATAAAAACAAATCCAGCCTGATAAATTATGAGTCTAAATTTCCTTTCTTCCATGAAGCACAAGTGATAATAAATTAGATTATCTCAAATTTTATTCTAGCTGGTCAGCAGCGTTGCATTTAGCAGAAAGGACCAACGCAGATCTATTAAAGATATAATGTTTATTATCAGTAACTAAGAACCATTTAGAGTTGTGGATAAAAAGGTTTCATACCAAGTAAACATCCAACTCAGAGTCTGATTGGCTCCTGCTGAACGACGGCAGCGGATCGTCCAGAGCTAAAGTGGAGCTGGAGTCCCGGCGATCTTCACTGGGACAGAAGAAAACAGACATTTCATTTTAGATTTTTATGCACTTAACATTTTCAGAGTTATCATGTAATGTAAGAAGTAGTTACATTACCTCAATTACAGTAACAAAAAACAAAACTTCTAGGAGTATATTTACTCTGAGTAATTTTATTATGAAGTATTTCTACTCTTACTTGAGTAAAATTTCGGGATATTTTTCCCAATGAATTAAAAACAAACATGTTTTAACCAAAAATTCAGACACACACCTGCAGTCTCTGCTAAAGTTTCAGTTTTTTATTGAAAGAAACCGATTTGGAAATTTTTTTTTCTTTTGCCTGACTTAGTCATTTCTGTTAATTATATGAATTATTGTCATTTTGATCCTTAAAATAGCAAACTTTCCATTTGACTGCATATTTAGGTCCGACTGATGATGTAATTTTAAAATATTAAATAATTGATAATTTGATCAGTTAGACTTTTGAGTAAGTTCTTGGACGAATACTGTTACTTGAGTAAAATGCTTTGATACTTTACCCACCTTTGTGCATTTTAGGAGAAAATATCTGCTTTAAAAACACAAACTGTTGTCACTTTAGATGCAAGACGTCTTAATAAAATTATTCCAAAATTAGTTTTACGTCAAAATCAGGTGAATTATATCAGGTGAACAGAGTTCAGTATTTGGGGGTTTTCATATCAGGAAACAAAGGTTTTGTTTTTCCTGTTATTGCTGACAACAACAGGATGTGAGGCCAGATGGTTGCCACGGAGACGAAGTACCTGTTTTCAGCTTCCTCTTCGTTGTTTCGGATGGATTCAGTCAGAGCAGATTTGGGGAGAAGATCTGGTTGTTTGGAGGAACTATAAACTGTCGAAAGACCGGAAAGTGAATCAGAAACGGCAAAAAAAAAAAATAAAAAATTACATTTAAAAAAAATGGAGGTAAAGTTTATGTTACAGTTTCCATCCAGGTTGTCCATGCTCTGCGCCTTCTTCTCCTCTTTCTCCTTCTCTTTCTGCATGGACAGAAACTCCTGAGACGCCGACTTCCCTGCATAGAGGGAACTCCTCTTCCTCTTCGAAGACGCTCCTCTTAACGCTGATGTTACAAAAACAGAAAATACAAACTCATAAAACAAACTGACTAAACGGAGGGCAAATAAAGCAGAAAGTTGAACTTACGATGAAGCTTTCTGAAAACAGTCGATCCCATGAATTTTAAAAACCGGTCTGCGTAGAAACCGGGCCTGTGGACCGATACGGTGTCCTGTAAGCAGAGAAAAGGTCAAATAAAAATGTTCTTATGAATCTGTGAGTGAAATAGAAGAGCTGGTTGACAAACCGACCCCGTCGTAAACGAGAGCCTTCCAGGAGTGCTCAACTTTCTTAATGAACCTGAAGAAAAACAAAACAAAATGAAAACAATAAAATTAGGAAAGAAAAATCAAATTTCAACAGAAAACAACAGATAAAGATAACTTTTAAGGGATTACAAAACATTTTTAATGATTAATCTGACTAATCAGGATTGAAAACTAAACTTTAAGATAAATCACTTTATCTAGAGGGTTTCTAGAAAAAACAGAAATTTCTGAATTTCAAATGTGAACAATTTTGTTCTTTCAAATGTGAAATTAAACCATATTTATATGCGTAGCATTTGCCACATCCCACGCAGCTGTAAGGCTTTTCACCCATGTGCGTTCGAAGATGTATGTTTAAGGAGCTTTTCTCAGAATTATTTTCTAGGAATAAATTCAAAATTTCATTTTTAAAAGTGAAGTGGAAATGTTTCTAGAAAAATTTTTAATATTCAGGTTATTTTACATCTCTTTTTAAAAAGAACTTGGAAAAGTCTGAGGTTCAAAAGCCAACAGAAATGTCCAAGTTTCTTTCTTGAAAATTCCTGAGATTCATCTAAAAAAACTCTTAATTTTTAGTTGAAATTCACTCCTTAACTTGCTGTCAGTGTTTTTTGTTACCTGTATGACTGAAGAATATCAATGATTCCTAAGAAGATGAGCAGGTTTTCATCTTTGTGTTTTGCAGGAATCCCACCCAACCTGTAGAGAGAAGTGACGATTATTTGGATTTATTTAAACAAACACAATCACCAGTTTGAATAACTCAGGTATTTTTTTTTTTTATAATTAGAGGTTTGCTCACGTGTCGTCGTCTGCCACCGGTTCTGGGTCCTTCACGTTCCCCTGGATGGACTCCAGGGCGGTGGAGTACAGGACCTTCTGTCCTCTCCTGCTGTCGCAGCGGTTCCCTCTGCTCAGCGGCTTCCTGTCCAGCACGTGGATCCCCAGCAGCAAACTGTAGTCCATGATCTTGAAGCTCTCCAGAACCTGAGGGGCCACAAGTCAGGAGGAGAACTGAATACCAGTGACTTCAGATTGCTTTTTGGATCCTCAAATGTTTGCATTAATGCTAACTGATTTTTTTCATCCTATATTTGCTGCTTCAATATACTGGTGGATTTTTCTGTTTCCACCAGTGTTCTCATGACTTTTCAAATTCGGAAGTTTTTTTTTTTTTTTTTTTTTTTTTATTTTTGTAGAAAATTTCTGAGATTCGTCTCAAAATTTCTGACTTTTCTGGCAGACTTTTCTTATTTTGTTTAAATTTACAAATTTCCTGATACAGCATCGTAAATTCACAACTGAGACACATCTGGACACCAAAGTTTTGATTACAATTTTTACCTTAACAGTATATAGCTTTTAGCTTGACTCTGATTAGCCGTTAGCTTGATTTTAATTAGCTGTTAGCTTGATGAGAATCTAGTTTATTAGCCAAGTTTGTAGCTATTAGCTTCTGTTAGTGCTAAGTCAGTTTCCATTGCATGTACCAATGGATGTTAAGATATATTTGGTGTTTGAACTTTGAAAATAGGCAATTATAACATTGTTAAGAGCGAATTTAGCTATTATCAGGTGGTTGTGAAGATCCACTTTATAAGTGTGCATTGAACATTACATCATACAGTTTGAAAAAAAAAAAACTAAACAGGGATGAAGAGTTAAAGTTCTTATAATAGTTGAAATGTGACTTGTTTGAAGCATTTCTAGCTTAAAAAGATAGAAAATGAACTCTGGGATTCACGTAAGCTGGTATTAAAGTTTAAAAAGGCTAAACCAGAAAGTACAGTACACTCTAAGCCTCTGAACACAAAGAAAGAGACTCTTAATAAATTGAGTTACCAAACACAGACTGATGTGACACAGTTAGAGCTGATCAGGTGCTAATTCTTAATCAAGTGACCATTGTTGTTTCTGTTTAATAAAACAACAGACAGAGAAGCAGAGATGTTGGCCTGCTGCTCTGTTGTGTTGCGTAACGTCATCAAAGTGAGGAATTGTGCGGCGATCATCGGCTTAGCGAGGAGCAAAGAGCGAAACCCGCTGTGGACTGAAGAGATAAGTTGATTGAGTCTCAATTTCTTTGAGTGTTTTGTCCGGGGAAATCGACGGAACAACAAGCTGATAGTGGGAATAAGCTGCAGCTGCTGATTCTCTCACCACTAATGAGCATTTCTGTGTAAGCTCAGATTTATTTCTATTAGTGATCAGCTGTTAGCTGTTAGCATCGCTCCCTTTGTGCTCAGAAACCTTCATTTCTCCATTTTAGAGCCACGTGATCTTCAGTTAAATGGAAACATGAAGTTAAAATGTAGATTCTGGAAACTTCTGCAGTTTTTCCTACTGCAATACGATGCAAACAAAACCACTTTTGTGACTTTGACTAGGCCTTTCTAACTAAAACCACTCTGGCTGTAGGCTTGGAGTTGTTCTTTTACTTGTCACAGTCAGTAAGCATCAATTTTAAAGTAAAAAGTAGCCGTCCAGGAAATTACTCGAGTAAAAAATATTTTTGCAAAAAGTCTGATAAAGTATCAAATAATAATTTAATATCTAAAAATTGCATCATCAGATGGACCAAAGTATAAATTTAATGGAAATGTTATTTTAATGACCAAAACAACTGTAATTCATTTAACAAAAAAAATAACTAAATCAGGCAAAATAATTTTTTCCAATCAGTTTCTTTCAATAAAAACTTATAAAACTAACAAAACCTGCAGGTGAATTTTTATTAAAAATACGTTTTTTTTTATTCAGTTGTTAGAAAATCCAGAAATTTTTACTCAAGAGCAGAAATACTTTATAATAAAATTACTCAATAGTAGCTGGTATTAAAGTTTAAAAAGGTTAAACCAGAAACCTTTTTATTAACTTAAAAGTAACTTTTCAGCAAGAAATAAGAGCCTGTAGTTGTTAATAATCCTTTAATATTGATGGACAAAGTTCCTGCTGTAAGAGAAATAATCAACCAGTGGAACATTTAACATGTTTTGTTCCACTGAAATATTATTTTACTTACAACTATTTTTTTGTTGTTTATTTAAAACAACTAAAATGTTAATTTTAAGTCAGTTTTGCCTCAAATGTACTAAGATATTTGCACTAAAAACTTTAGAAATATTTTCTAAACTACACTAACTTCAAAGATTTGATTGTTTTAAGTCAATAATTCATTAGTATTGATCAAAAAGGTTCTAGTTATGAGCGATTAAGCCATTTTTTCCATGTTATAAGATAAAATCTCTTGTTCCACTGGCAGATTTCTTTATAACTAGAAGTTTTTCATCCACATTAAGGAATTATTGACTTAAAACAAGCTGAAAAGTTACTTGTAAGTTCGTTTTGTAGTGAGTTTCTTCCACTAAAGCTTGAGAAATGCTTGGTGATGTTTGGTGTTTTTGCAGTGCGTTCCTGCTCACCCTGCAGTCCCTCTGCAGAGTCTTCATCAGGGCGCTGTAGGTGTCCGGGTCGAAGAAAAGCCCGTCCTGGTGCGTCTCCTGGAAGTCCAGGTCTTTGAACGTTGGCGAGTTCTTCACGCGCTCCTTGCGAGACGCGCGGCGTTTGTAGGAGGAGCCTTTCAGGTCGTACTTGAAGTGCATCTTCATGGCTCGAGGCAGAACGTTGTTCATCACCACCACGCGCACCGTCACGCCGCCGCACTGGATGCAGTACAGGCCGTAAAACTTGGGCAGCAGCGTCCGCGGGTTCTGGTTCAGGTTCTGAAATGAGAACCAAACAGGGAAGACGACATGAAGACACGGTGGAGTTTTATGGTTATTTTTAAGAAATTCCTTCATTTTTTCAATGTTTTGTTCAACTAAACTAGAACAAATTTTAAAGGTAACCAAATTAAATATAAAAAAAATATTTTTAAATGATGATTTCTTTTATTTAAACCAAAAAATGTTACCCAGATTCTTCTGATTTCACTTGTATTTGTATTATTTTGTGTTTTTAATATGTTCCACTGAATGAATTTTATTTATTTTTTCTCCCCACCAGGGGGTCTTTTTGTAGCTCTAGTGTCCCTTATATGACAGCAGGCTGACAGGAAAGGGGGAGGGAGTGAGGGGAAGACATGCGGCAAATGTCGCCAGGTCCGGGAATCGAACCTGCGACGGCCGCGTCGAGGACTCAAGGCCTCCAAATCTGGGTCACACCACCCCCTACGCCACCACAGCACGCCCACCACTGAATGATTGTGTGTTTATTGTACATGCCTGTTTTAAAATTCTGATGTTTTTATGAAATTCTGCACCGTCTTTGACGTGGTGCTGAATGACGAAGTGAATCTTAGTCTTATAAAATAAGAAACTGGATACAAAATGTTTTTTTTAGGTGGGAAAGTTTCATTATTTTCTGCATGTGTGGATGAAGATTCTCTGGAGCCAAAACTTCAGAAATGACTGTTTTTAATCAGTAGCAGTAAAAGGTTCTATTGAAGGATTTTACAGTGCAGGAGGTCTATTTATATCACTGTTGGTTTGGATTGTGAATTTAAAGACGACCTATTATTCAAAATTTACATGTTGCATGTTTTTATGTTTTCATTTCTGCTGTTTCTGAAAGCAGCAAAAGCGCTTAAAAAACAAAAACCCACTCACAGTTTTTGGTTTCTGGAAAATGAGCTGCTTCAAAAACCTTCTGAATGTCACATCACAAATCAGCAGGCACTGCCCGTTACCTAGCAACCCCAGCGGAATTCAGTCCTGTTACCTAGCAACCTCAGTAAAGTTCCAGGATGTTTGGTCAGCTGGTTTTATCGCTGTATGCCTTGTAAAATGGCTGTTGGAAAAGACAAGTGTTTGTGCAGGAGGCTCCACTTCTGCTTTTCAAATATGTTGTATAATTATGCATCTGTTTGCATCCATTTTATGTTGAATTTATGTCGTTGTAAGTTCAGGGGTTTTGACCAGCAGCAGCTTATTTGGATTTAAAACAACATGACGCCCTAAAACAGCTAAAATCTCATCATCTATGCTTTATTTTGTACAAATAATGTAATGAATATGTTTTGTATAGGCCATGGACTGATATTTACCTGTTCAAAGAAGCATAATAGGTGAATTTAAAAGTATATTTTTTCGTTATTAAATAAAATGTTGATTTGAAAACAGCTTTCCGTTTTTATTGTGGTTATATACGTGATCTGAAAGATTGAAGTGCAAGAAAACTGCAAAGTGCTCTGTGGGAAGCCGAGCGTCTTGTGATGTCACTGCTGGGAAACGTTTGACTCAGCAACCCACCATGTAGTAACCAGGAAGCAGCTTCTGCAGAAACTCCGCCTCTTTGTGCTGCACCGTCTTGATGATGAACTCGTCGTCGCTGGTGAGGTAGAACCAGGAACTGCTGGCGCCGGGGTTGGACAGCTCTATCAGCGGCTCCTTACAGATGGAGTACTGAGAAAGAGTGATGCAACAGTCGGACCATTTTGCAACCAGTTATGAGAAAACTCGCATCACCACGGTGACGAGTCAGTTTGACGTTGTGGTTTCAGCTCACCAGATAGTCATCAGGTTTGATCCCAAACAGCTCCCTGAAGTAGCGGAAGGCCAGCGGCGCGTACGTTTTCAGCCGGAAATCTGGGAAGCGATGCGCCGGAGTCAGGTTGCTGCCCTCACTGGAGATAATAGTAATGAAAAATGGTAGTTAGTTAACTGGTGAGGCTGTTTGACCAGTTATAGAGGGTAAACCAAGTATTGCTATAGTGTTTTCCATGGCATCATGTTTCCAGATAACGTCTGACCAAGAACGACGGCTTGTTTTTGTCAAATTAAACCAACACTCTGCAAAGACGTGTGTTTTCCTCCGGTAATGTGTTCTATATTCAGAAATATTTCATACAAAGTAAATTGTGCCACAATCACTGGCAACCAAAACATTTCAGAGGGTTGACGTTAAACCTTTCACTTTCTTATCTAAGTGTCACCCAAAATGTTTTATTATTGCCAAATATTTCATTTTGACTAAGAAAGTTGATTTTCCACCTGGTGAATCATTTCTACCATAAATTGAGGATTATTATTCAACTCAAACATTTCCATTTCAGATTTCCATCTAAAATACCTTGATATTTCATATTATCACACTAACAAAATGTCAGATATAACTGCACTGTATCTGCAATGCTAATTTAGCAAATTATACATTTATGTTTGTGATGGTAGGACAGAAAGTCTTATTTATACCTCAGATCTTTTAGAAGTTTTACCTCAATTGATTTGGTTTAATATAATTATTTAGCATTTTTTCCTCCACGTAATGAATAGACAAATTAATAGGCAGATTATTTCATTATGAGACTATGCAACATCAAATAAAACATTAATTCAGTCCATGTTTGACCAGTTTGTATGCTAATCCATTCTACATCAATTTAAGAAGTAATAGAACATTTCTCCAGAGTGCAGCTGCCCCCACATGATGTGCCGCCCTTGGTAGTGAGCCATTTCACTCTTAATAAAATCCACCAGTGGGTAACTGAGCTCAAACTATTCTCAATCCTCTGAGGTAAAATTGTCAAATCTCTATTTACTATAGGCTACAGGATAAACAAAATGTGAGAACATGGGTTGTTTTTCCACTCACTTCTGCACTAAAAGCCTGTTTGTTTGTTTTTTTATTTATATTGACTTATCTCTATTTGTACAGTATGTAAATATTTACCTGGGTAAGAAGACGGTTTCTACCATGGAGAAGTCCTGCATCAGAACATCTCTGTCGGGTTTGGAGCTCAGGTTTCCAACAACATAGCCGATTCCCAGCTGGATAGCTCCTTTCAGGGCCTCTGGTGTGGGCTGACAAATACATTTATAAATGAATAATAATAAAAAAAGAAACTAATTAGTTCTTTCTTGTCTCCACGCATAACCTTTACATATTTCCCCCCTAACAAACGGGCTATATTTAGCATCTGTTAACATTTGGTCTATCTGAAAGTGTCGGGATTATCAGGTTCCCCTCGGGATAAATCATGTTAATGGCTCTGTTGACTCCCTCAGCTGAACGTGGCTTCGTGTTAATTAGCTTGTAAACATGTTCAGTGGTGGCGGTGACCTCATAAACAGACAGAAATGCACGGATGTTTAACCGCTTTCAGCCTCACACAGAGCCCGTGTTGCTGTTTGGAATTATGCTAACGTGTAGCCGCTAACGGTTAGCACCACTTGCTAACTGAACGTTAGCGTAAATAGCCTCGATCCATTTCGGGGGAAAACACGATGTCATGTTCCTCTCCACAGATACTGGACTCGTTCAGCATGTAATGTGATCTTATCTGTGTCAATTAGTATTTTTAAAATAACACTCATCTACAGCCTGTAGCTTTTTAAAGCTAGCTTGCATGAACGAGAAGGAATTAATAAATAAATAAAATTCTTGACAATCTTTTACATTTGGCAACACATAAACACCAAACTATAAGAAATTATTAGCTTTTACTGTATTGGACAACTGAACTTGTTTATTTAACCAATAAAGAATAAAGTGCAAACAAATGTAATGTTTAGCACTGTATGGTAAGATTTAAGTCTCAAAATGATTAAGGGAAACTACATTTGATTGAGGACAGTTCATAGATTCGACAAAGTTTGGAAAATATTGTTGTTGTGAGATTTTGATGGTTATAGTTAACCTAAGGATAACTCCTAAATTCTAATCTTGAATGCTTCAATAAAAGAAACAGAAATGTTTATTTGAAAAAGTTTAATATCTACTTAAGAGAGAGAAAAAAAGCATAGATAACCAGAATACTATAAAATTAGGAGTCAAGATTCAAAACTCATCAGTTTACACAAAGATCTACAGCTGTCTTGGAAAATCTAAAATTATTTGCATACTTCTACTTTCAAAACCAATTATAACAAGATATATTGAGGTTGCTGGAGTTTAGTTTTTGAAAACCATGATTACATAAGTACCATTCATTGTAAAAATGGTCCCAATTTACCCAGCAGGTCAATTATTATATACAACCAGCAACTGGTTGTATATAATATTATATTATAATATTTCAGACATTTTGGCTGTTTTAATGATCATGCAGCTGCTGCAGATTACATCCAAGTAGAATCTGTTGAAATGTTCATATTTTAATTTCTTAGCCAGTATGGTGTTTTTCTGTTTTATTTCTGTTAATCTTTTGTTCTGTCCTCTTTCTGCCAAAGCAGCTTAAATTTCTCACTCGTGGGAAATGATGGATTATTTTATCTAATAAACCTTTATTGATTGAAATCTTGTAACTAGAGTAAAGTGAACTCATTGTCATGGCTGAACCTTTTAAATATTTTGGTTTGATACTAAAACATTTGCATTGATAAACGACTCTCACATGACACTTAGGGAGAAAGTTGCACCTAACATTTCAAAATTAAAAATACCGTCAATAATTAAATATTTCTGAGATAGTAGATTAAAAATCCACTAGAAAGTCGAAACTAACGTGACAAACGATGGCATTTTATTTATTTTTTTACCTTTTTGTGATCCTTTGACGTTTTAGAGGTTTTGGTTCCTCTTCCTTCCTTGTCGACTGTCTCTGTTGACATCTTTTGGGTTTAGAGAACTTAATCAAAGGGAAGCTCGGCTGTTCTTCCTCCAACTTCCACTGACTTCCTGTTTTGTTTGCGTTCACTAATGAATGAACCAACGATCCACAGCTTTACGACTGATGGGCTTCATGGAAACTTCATTTCCCCAGCTGGCAGCTCCTGTTGAGAGAAGACATTTACATAAAGATAATTATATTAGTTTGGTTTGTAGAAACCAAAAGAAAATGTGAATTATTTTCCTTGCATGGAGGCTGACCTTGTACAGGCTGTTCTGTCTGAGCTACTCCTTAACTCTGAGGTACTTTCAGTTTTTGTAAGCCTTTAGCTCCAGAATCCTCCACAATAACCTTTGGTCCCAATTAAAAAGGATTATAAAACCTGTTACACACACAGAAAATCTCCCACTTTCATAACAATAAGCAGCAATCAGGGTTTACAGCTTAGATCCTGAGTTTCCCAAAATACAAACGGGACAAAACAAAGGCTTGTTCATGACTGAGAAGGTTTCCTCACATCTTGGCTCTGAAGGTTCTGGATTCAAATCCACATTCTGGATGAGGTTACAGAAGAGAAGCTCTGTTCAACTGATCTAGCAGAAAAAAACTAAGTATTCATAAATACAACAGAAGTAAAAGGAGAGAAATGGTGAAGTTTCAAAAGATCTGGCTGTTCAGGGCATCATAGTTTGTGAAAATCTGTTTAAAGTTAAATATGTTTTCCATGCATGTATTTTACTCTTGAACTCTTAAGTTTTATTTATCATTAAACATTTTGCATCGTTTTAGCATAATAGTAAAGGAGTGAAAGGAGCCTAAGACAGGAAATGCTAACATCTACTAGCTAACAACGGTTTTATCCAGTAAATAGTGAATCTTTACACATTTACAGACCTGAAAGTTAAATAAATATATTTTCATGTTTGTTTTTATCACATTTACCAAATTCACACATGGCTATTGTAATTTTGTAGTAACCTAGCTTAGCTAACTAGCATTAGCTTAGCCAGCTGTTTTCTGGTAAGTAGATTAAAACCTGAAACAATCAATGAATCAGTTTGTTATATTGTAAAAACTCAGTTCTGTTTTTCATCAGGAGGAAAATAATTAGTTTTATTCGCCTGTCAGTTGTTCTTAATCACATTTATGCTTCAGACATCGATTAAAGTTTGTTTTTATCAGGAGCAGAAATAGTGATCTGCTTCATAAGGTGGTGGATCTGCACTCTGGAGTTAAATTAATTAAATAGTTATTTAATTTGGTAAAGTTATTAACACTCTCATGCTTCACTGAACCCAGATTATATTTGGAAAAGGCCATTGTTTGTAGTGATATTTACTTAATATTTGCCCAATTAGTTTCACAAAACACATGATTCTGTAGTTGAACTGAGTTTTTTTTTTTCAATGGAACTGACATGAATTTTATCACTTTTCACTGTGTTCTTATCCTCATTTAACCCATCTCTTTCCAGCTGCTTTTTAATTGGCTACAAACTCATTTAGTTAAAACCAGAACATAATTATATAACAAACCACCAGAAATTATGAAACTAATATTTTTTCCTACTCATTTTTTTGTTTCTTTTGGTGTCTTATGTAAGAGACAACTTTTATCTCGTTTTAAAAATATTTTCCAGATTAAATGTTTTGGCGTAAACTTGCAGAAAGCGGCACAGACAACCAGAGAAGCTCTGTTTATTTTAAGGTTCTGCTTCAGGATGTGGTTTTGTGGTTTTGACTCGAGGAGAGGCGAACTGGGTCGAGGAGAGTCGTCAAGAAAAAGAGAAACGTTTTTCAGGGATCTGCTCTCATGTTAGTTTCCATATTGATATTGAAGGCAGAAAAACCTGAAGGGAAGAATAAACCGTTCATAAAAACGTGACCCGGTGACAGTTTTAGGTTTCTGGCTGATGATTTGGTTTGTAGATAGTATTGCAGATTAAGAGGGGCGTAAAAGAGAATTTAATGATAAATAAACAACAACTTACATATGAAGAGACATATGGAGCAACAGCAGATAAACAACAGGAAGCAGTTAATAACAGAGAGTAAAAGAGAGGAGGTTAAATACTGGGAAAGACGCTGGAGCTGATTGGCTAACAGGATGCAGGTGTGAAAACAGAGAGAAGATAATCTAAGTAAAACAGAACGAGGTTGATCAAATCAAAAATAATAACTAAGGCAAACACATAAATAATAAAAAAGACACTTGCAATGCAAAAACAATCTTTACCAAATTATTTTTGGTGAAGTTTCCAGTCCAAACATTTTAGTACACTTGAAATAAATAATTTTCCATAACAAGTAACTTTTCAGGAAGATATAGGAATTTGTTTTGAGTCAATAATTCCTTCATATTTATGAAAAAGTACTACTTTCACTGGCAGATTATTTCTTTTGCAACATTAGAAAAATGTCTTGTTATAAGTGAAACAATCTGTATGTTTTTAAAATTACAATTAAGGAATTATTTAGCTAAAATAAACTTCTTTATCTTGTTGAAAAGTTACTTGTAGGTTAGTTTTGCACTATGATATAAAACAATTTTTGCAGTGTTTCCTCAACAATGACAATAACTCTGCCCCACAATGTAGATAAAAATAAGTCTTACATTAATGTTTATTTTTAAGTGGAATTTTAAGCAGATTTCTAGTCATCATACAATCTTTTCACAGAATAAAATACAATATTTGAATTGTGGGTGAACTGATCTTAAATTTGGGCCAATATCAATATCTGATATGAAACATTTTGGATGTTTTTATTTTTCTATTTTTGCCTAAAACAAAACCACACAGCTGTTTTTTTTTTTTGGCAATAAGTTCATATTTTTGGTGTAAAGAACTTTCGGAATGTCGAGTCACCAACCAGCAGGCACTGCCCGTTGCCTAGCAACCCCAGCTGAACTCACCCCGTTACCTAGCAACCCAACTGAAGCTCCAGCATGTTTGGTTTTACTGCTGCAAAATGGCTACTGGAAAAGACATAATTCAAGTGAGGAAACCATAAAAGTTAATTTTGGTTATTTCCCCTCGTTGTGAAATGCTAATCACAAACAAAAATCACTTTGTGGAAGAAGAAGCAAACCGAACAATTGACCCGATGAAGAAGTGTCAGGTCTGGGTTCTGAAAGTGAGGAAGTTAACGCCGATGTGCCCTTTACCTCAACGTTACCTCAACATCAGGTTGTATAATGTAAACAACAACCATTATACAATCTATCTACTGTCTGTTGGAACAATGATTCTTAATTTAACTTGATTCCTTGAGTTAATTAAAAACAACCAACTTGGTGTTTGTTGACTATTCTCATAGAGGCAGCAGGACTGGACTCTAATAATGATCGTTCACTGGTTTGATCCACTCAGACTGGAGGATTTGAATGGTTTAAGGTTTATAGCTGTTGAGTTTTGCTAGCTCTGATGCTAATTCAGCCAATTTCACCTCAGCAGGGATTCGGTCAGAAAGCCTGAAGGACATCAGTAGGTTTTAATCTGTTTACTGTCCTCTGAGTACAAAGTAGACATAATTCTCACAAGTGGAGAATGTGGGGAGAGGACTTCAAAATAAGAGCATGAATATAAACATCTACATACATGAAGAATTCTTAGGAGTTCATTACAAAAGCTTCAACACCAACGTTGAACTTTATTCAATTAAATGCCTACAAAACAGCAAATTAGTGCTTTAGTGTTTAGGGGAAGCTAAGTGTGCTAAAAAGTTTTAAACTTAGTAAAAGCACTAAATGTGCTAATTAGTAGATTAGCAGACGTGTGCCCCTCCCATCTGTCTTTCTTGTTGTTAAATCATGAACCCTAACTGAACCAGTGACGCCTCCAGAGCTCTACATGTTGTTCTCGGTTCTTTGGGACTTTTTTGATGAGGTAATTTTGGTGACACTTTCTGGTTTCTCCATTTGTGTTTACTGGTTCTCTGGAATCCTGAAACTGTAAAATGACTTCATGTTTCATTTCTTCTTGTATTTCCGTAGATTGCAGTATGATTTGTGGCCTCAACACATTGTACACTGCATCTCTTCTGGAACTGATCCGAAAGATTTGGTTTAATCTTCAAGTTATTCTCCCGTCTCATAGTTTGATGTATTCGGTTCCATTTGGGACCAAAATTGCAACATTTGATACATTTTCAGCCTCTGTGGGTCACCTTCAAACTGCACTGAGTCAAACCGACCAAATCCTTTGAAAACTCTGTTCCCCTCCTCACCTGTGGTGGCGCTGCACCAAAAACTACTGAAGGAAACAAAATAAAAACCTCTGAAGAAGACACAGCGTGAAACTTCCTGCTTCACGAAATGCAAACAAAAACGGAGTGGCGTCAGATTTTAGTGTTGTGGAATTTTATTTTGTTTTTGGTAAAAGACCACAAGACATTTCTCCTGCTAGCTTTAGACTCACATGTTTGTTTTGGTTTTAATTACCCAGAATGCTCTGTGTTGTAGTCCTCTACCTGCTTCTAGAGCATTCTGCGATCCGCTTGGTGTTCACATAAGCTTTGAATCCGAACCAGAGTTCACTTCAACTGAACCCAGACCGAGGTTTCGGGTTTTTGGTCCGATTGCGTGTTCACACCTCCCCAAATGAACCGGACTTTCTAAAGAACTAAAGCTAACTAAGGAGTAAATTCAATTTGTTTGATGAGACAAAACAGTATATAAATACATTTCTCATTGAGCTCTCTGTTTGGGGAACTGTAACATTTATTTCATATTCCTCTATTTTCAGTTTTGACTTTGTAATTTTAAGAGTTACACCGCGGTGTTGAACCAACAACTCCTGTAGCTGAAGTATCTGTGATGAAGAGGCCTGCATTAGAGCTGGGTGTAAACCGCAAACAGGCCTGTGTTTAACTAGACGCTCAGGTGAGGGAGAGCAAATATTTAAACCTGCCTGCTGCCTTTACATGTATGTAAATGTCAGAAAGTGCTACTTTCAAGATGGTGGCAGATATTTAACTTTTTTATAGTCTGACTGAGGAAGTGCAGCTGATTTCCTCTTGTGATATAATCTTCAGCTCATGTTCTCTCAGCGGGACGCCGAGCCGACGGGCTGGACGGCGGCTGAGTGGAACCGGTTGGGGAAACGTCAACCCGACAGCCGGCAGGTAGAGGCTGGATGTGTGAGGAAGAGGAGAAGTCTTACCTGGAGCGTCAGGATGCTGAGTTCTGGCGTGAGGAAACTCCAGCAGCAGGTTGACGTGAGCTGAGCTGCTGAGAGACGAAGAGCCGACTGCTGCTGCCACTGTAAGGCATCCTCACCACTTCCCCTCCGTCTTCCTCTGTTCGCGCCTCTCTCCGCCCACCTGGTGTGCTCGTCCTCGTCTGAGTTGGAGTTTTGATCTGCTGCAGACATTGAATTTAAAAACCTCCTGAGCCTCCTGAACATGTTCTGCAGAATCAGATTCTGGAGGTTTTATTGGAGAACAAAGTCCAAACTGCATGACCCAACAGGTTGTAGACACACTTTCAGCAGCAATGACTCTGACCACCACAGCATTTCAGCCAGGTGGACGTCTGGTCTTTGACTAGACCATTTCTGCACCTTGATTCTTGCGTTCAGCCTTTTCCTGTTGATGACTCAGTTTGATGAAAGATTCACAGAGGGGACACCGTTAATTAAAAACCCTAAAGAACAAATCATAAACATTGATTCCAAAAACGGTAAAGTGATTCAAGAACACAGTATTTAGCACATGCTAATGCTAAAGCACCACTCCAACATGATATTTAGCAGTAGCTAATAAGGTATTTAGCAATAGCTAATGCTAAAGCACCACTCCAAAATGATATTTCGCAGTAGCTAACACAGTATTTAGCAGTAGCTAATGCTAAAGCACCACTCCAACATGATATTTAGCAGTAGCTAATAAGGTATTTAGCAATAGCTAATGCTAAAGCACCACTCCAACATGATATTTAGCAGTAGCTAATAAGGTATTTAGCAATAGCTAATGCTAAAGCACCACTCCAAAATGATATTTCGCAGTAGCTAACACAGTATTTAGCAATAGCTAATGCTAAAGCACCACTCCAACATGATATTTAGCAGTAGCTAATAAGGTATTTAGCAATAGCTAATGCTAAAGCACCACTCCAAAATGATATTTCGCAGTAGCTAACACAGTATTTAGCAGTAGCTAATGCTAAAGCACCACTCCAACATGATATTTAGCAGTAGCTAATAAGGCATTTAGCAAAAGCTAATGCTAAAGCACCACTCCAACATGATATTTAGCCGTAGCTAATAATGTATTTAGCAATAGCTAATGCTAAAGCACCACTCCAACATGCTATTTAGCAGTAGCTAATAAGGTATTTAGCAATAGCTAATGCTAAAGCACCACTCCAACATGATATTTAGCAGTAGCTAATAAGGTATTTAGCAATAGCTAATGCTAAAGCACCACTCCAACATGATATTTCGCAGTAGCTAACACAGTATTTAGCAGTAGCTAATGCTAACTAACAATGCCAACATAGTTATTATTAGCTTATGAGGTTCTCTATTGTTGTAGCAACTAATTAAGCATTAGTTGCTACACTAACTCAGTATTTATCAGTAGCTAACACTAAAATGCTAAATTAAGCATTTAGCTTATCTATTCACAGATTATCTGTCTCATGCTGTGCAGTCATGACATGGTGACAAATATGTAAAAAATATGTTTTTTTATACACTGCAGCAAGAAATGCCTGATTTTGTTCAGTCAAAGTACTAATTCTGCAGTGAGTCCACAATTTACTCTGAGGGAACCTTTTAATAAAACCTAAATAAAACTCACTAATCTTGTCTTTATTTAATTGATTCTCTCTAAAACATTCCAGTTTCTTCCATATTTCAGGAACGGTTGGGAGTTTTGTTTTCTGGTATTTTGGTTCCTCTTTAAAATTTTAAAAATATTGAATTTTAACCCTAAACTGGGGACTTTATCAGCCTGTCAGCAAGAAATGCCTGAATTTAAATCAAACATGTGAGCCCTCTGGCCTGATTATCAATAAGAATATAAAACATTGTAGCAAACACAGCAATAACTGTCATGTAAATGAAGGATTTTATTCTTTATTTTAGTGCTCCTGTCACTAAACATCTCACACATAATTTAGAGGTGATCTATCATGATTCCTTGAACAAGTTAGGATATTTTCTTGTCATTCACAAATAATAACATTTTAACTGTGTTATGGTGTAGAATTAAAGTGTTAAATCAGCTGCTGGCCACGCCTCCCCAACTCAACTTTTACACTCACATGTGAAAATACCTGCAAACAGATCTGCACATCTTGAAAATTAGAAGTGGAGCCTCCTGCACAACCAACAAAAGAGCAGCAAGTGGTTTTAGGAGGGTAAAGGAACAACAAAACTCTGGTCTTTTCCAGAAGCCATTGTACACTGCATACAACAGTAAAACCAGCTGACCAAACGGGCTGGAGATCAGCTACGGTTGCTTGGTAACCGGGCAGAACTCTGCTGCAGTTGCTAGGTAACGGGGCAATGCCCATTGATTGTGACTTAACAATAGAGGTTTTTGAAACGACTCATTTTCCAGACACCAAAAAACATTAGCTTGTAGTCATAAAATGACTCAGTTGGTTCTTAAGCAGTTGGATTGTTTTCAGGAGCAACAAATGGAAGAACAAAAGTGCACAAAATGTAAAATAATAGGTTCTTTTTTAGGTATTGCTCATATTTACCTGTACAGAGAGGTCATCTGGTTCACGTTGATCTGGACTCTTTCAGGCTCTTTTATGATCATTTTTACTTTAAAACAAAAACTGCAGCTTAACAAACATTTACAGTGTTTCTCATGTTTTTCTAAAACTTCAGATTGACAGGAAATCCTCTAGAGGGCGCCACATGTGAGCCTCAAGACTTAAAAAAAACAGGAAATGGTTAAAAGAGAAACTAATCGAGGAAACGCTCAGGGTCACCTTCATCACCGACTGAGGACAGACTGACACTGAAAAAGGAGAACAACAGAAAACTGAGGAACCAGATGCTGGAACACAGACTGCTGCTGGAGAAAAAAAGTGAAATAAAACCTGCTTCTAAGTGTTTGAAACAACATGCAAGTGTTGATACTCCTCCATCGACAATGGAGGAGTATCAATAGTAGGTTTCTATTATACTGTCATGGCTTTTGATGACATGTTCTGAATTTCTTTAATTTGGTTTAAATTTACAGTATTTTGTGCAATTACACAATCTCAGTTTTTAGCCACATTATAAATATGTCAGAAAATAAATCAAATTTGCATCAAAGCATTTCTTATTCTGAATCAGATTTGGTAGAAGAAAAAATAAAACTTCACATCAACAATCATCTTCTTCTCCAGGACTGCAGCGCTTTCTCACAGGAAGTCCACCAGAGGGCGCCACATCTTTGCCTCAAGGCTGGAATTCAAAGGGGAACCTTTGAAAAAAAAAAAACAGGAAATAGTTCAGAGAGAAAAACTCATCAAGAAAACACGCAGGATCATCTGTGTCACCTCCCTTCAACCAAACTACCGACTCAGGTAGTTTGGTTGGCGACCAGAGAGAAAACTGGGGAACCAGACGCTGGAACACAGACTGCTGCTGGAGGAAAAACAAGGAAATCAAAGTGAAAGTAAGAGAATAAAGTTTCTGCAGGAGGGAAACTGACTTCCTGGTTTAACTTTCTGTCTGCTGTGTTTTCAGATTCACTCAGAGACAAAATGGCTTCCAGATTAGAGGAGGATCTCTGCTGTCCGGTCTGTCAGGACGTCTTTAAGGATCCGGTTCTTCTGTCATGTAGCCACAGCTTCTGTAAGGAGTGTCTGAAGAAATGGTGGAGAGAGAAACCATCAAGAGAGTGTCCAGTTTGTAAGACGATATCATTCACCAGTGATCCACCACGTAATCTGGCTCTGAAGAATCTGTGTGAGTCTTTCTCCCAGCAGAGAGAGCAGAGAGCTTCAGAGGATCTCTGCAGTCTGCACTCTGAGAAACTCAAACTCTTCTGTCTGGACCATCAGCAGCCAGTGTGTCACATCTGCAGAGATTCAGAAAAACATACCAACCACAGATTCAGACCCATCGATGAAGCTGCTCAGCAACACAAGAAGAACCTTCAGGAAACTCTGGAGCCTCTAAAGAAGAAGCTGGAGCTCAGGAAGAAAGTTCAGGAGGAGTTTGATCAGACAGCAGAACACCTGAAGGTCCAGGCCCGACACACAGAGAGGCAGATTATGGAGCAGTTTAAGCAGCTTCATCAGTTTCTAGCAGAGGAAGAGGAGGCCAGGCTGGCTGCACTGAGGGAGGAAGAGGAGCAGAAGAGAGGGATGATGAAGGAGAAGATGGAGGCTCTGAGCAGAGAGATAGCAGCTCTTTCAGACACAGTCAGAGCCACAGAGGAGGAGCTGAGAGCTGAAGACGTCTCATTCCTGCACAACTACAAGGCTGCAGTGGAAAGAGTCCAGCGCTGCCCCCTGCTGGAGGATCCACAGCTGCCCTCAGGAGCTCTGATAGACCAGGCCAAACATCTGGGCAACCTGGCCTTCAACATCTGGAGCAACATGGAGAACATGGTGACCTACACTCCTCTGGTTCTGGACCCAAACACGGCTGGTCCAGGACTCCATCTGTCTGAAGATCTGACCAGTTTGACTGCAGGAGAGAAACAGAAGCTTCCTGATAATCCAGAGAGGATTGGATTATGTTCTGTTCTGAGTTCTGATGGTTTTAACTCAGGGAACCACAGCTGGGATGTTGATGTTGGAGACAGTGAATACTGGATACTTGGTGTGTTAGAAGAATCTGTTCAGAGGAAGGGAGCCATAAAGTCTGGTTGGTTGTATATATGGTTCTATAAAGGTGAATACTCAGCACATTCTCCATCAGCTCCTTCCACTCGTCTCTCAGTCCAGAAGAATCTCCAGAGGATCAGAGTGAATCTGGACTGGGACAGAGGAAAGCTGTCCTTCTCTGATCTGGATACTAACACACACATACACACCTTCACACACACCTTCACTGACAAGATGTTTCCATATTTCTACACTAATAAAACATTAAAGATTCTACCGATGAAGATCTCAGTGATCAAACAGCAGCTCTGATGATCTCAGCATGAAGAACAAAAAGTCCAAATGAAACATTATTGATCAGATGATTGATTGGTTTTATTATTGATGGTTTGGTGAATTTCTTAATTTCATTTTTAAAATCTGTTTTTAATCAGGAAACTGGAGATGATCTGATCATCTGGGGACTTTTTCATTTCTTTCTGTGTTTTCCACTGTAATGTTTTAAATGTTGTTTATTATTTACAACTTGATGTAAATAAATTACTATCAGATGATTGAAAGCATAATGAGAAGCTTAATAAATGTATTAGTAGCTAATAAGAGTGTATTTTGTTTTTCAACATCACCAAAATCTTGCAGTGAATTGATGTGGATAAATTACAATAATTTCACTCCTGCTAGTTTTATTGTTATTTGTTTATTCTAAGTTCTGTAAATTCCCACCAAGTTAAAACTATTTGGGTTACATGTAGAAAGTTGGACGTTGTTTTTCACAGCTGCATGTGAACCAGTTTGTTTCCCAGGCTTTGGATCTTTTATCTCTTTTGTATAAAACTCTTTTCATCCAGACCTGCTTCATTACTGATTGTCCTACAATCTCTCTGTATTGTGTAAATATATGAATAAACCTGATTGAGTGATTTCACCTGAACAGTGCTTGGAAATAGTTTGTTTCCACAACAATTTGGTGCCGTGACCCGGATCCCTCGACTGAACATCCGAGGACGTCGACCAACAGCGTTAAGCTGGAATAACCTGGATTAAACTCCAGCCTCAAACCTGGATTAGGATTTAAGAGAGACGAGGGCTGTTGGTCGGCTCCACGGATCCAGAGCTGGGATCAACGAACTCAAAACCACTTTTATCAGGTGGGAAACTCACTCAGACTAACAAATTAATTTTACAAATTATAAATTATAAAATCTAAAATAGTGAAGGATCCAAAGAACCTTTCAACCTGGGGAATAGAGATTGACATTATTCTGGGTTAAAGTCCCAGAATGAAGAAAATAAAATAAATGATTAAAAAAAATAATAAAATAAAATACAAATAATAAAAAACTAGAGGGGGCATTAGAGTCCCTCCCAGATGTTTGGGTTTGAGTCCTAAACCGAAGAGAAAAAAGGGAACCACAGATTTCTAGGTTAGAGTCCTAGTTAAAGTCCTTATCGCTCAATAAGGCAGGTATTTTCTAGAGTTTTGTTTTTCTAAATAGGGAGAACAAACCTTTAGAGAATCCTAAAGACCTTTATCAGAAATAAAGGCCCCTCTTAGAGGAGTAAGAGGCAGAGCGACCACAAAGCTGACTGGTTGGATTCTGTGAAGACGTTTGCAGTCTAAAGAGGAAATCCCACCCAATTCAGGAAGAATGAGTCTACGTGGTTCCAGAACGAAATCTCCTCCTCAGGGTGAATTGTTTGACTGTTTGATAACGAGATATGGAGAAAAAAGTGTGTATGGTGTGGATGAATGGATAAAATGTGATGTTTTCCCTGCAGGTGGTTCATTGAAACTCTCTGTTTAGAAAAGAATACAAAGAGAAATAGAAAATAGAGAACGTACTTTAAGAGACAAAAAACAGATAGAGACTAGGAGTCTAGTTGATCTTGAGAAACTTAAAGAGAGTTTGGAACGCTGGATGAAAGAAAATGACAGAAAGACAGAAAAATGCTAAACAAATGGCTGGATGTCAGGATGATTCTGGGGAAATAGCGGGGCGACACGACAATGTTTCTATTTCTACACTTCAGTCTGAAAATGTTTCTGCTTCTGTGACTGCATCTAAAACAAAGGGAGTTAAACCCCCACCTTACGATTCTCCTTCTTCTCTTCCCACACGTCTGAACCCGGACTTGAGTGCTCTCTCTGTGTTGGATCCGGACCTGGACGCCTGCCCGGTTCCATGACCACGACCAGCAGTACCAGCACCAGCTGCTGGGCCCCCTCCACCTTCAACACAGCCTATATCAACAACAACAACGGCTGCAGCAGATGCTGCTCCTTCTGAGGAGGAGACAGACATTCTTGTGCCTGAGGATGAAGAACTGCTCAGTGATGAAGAGGATGAAAAGATGTGATGTCCAATACAAGTTCTGGGACTTGTATTGGACATCTCCTACCAACCCGACATGATCTCAGATCCAGAGACAAGAACAAAGGACAATCTTTGAAGCAAAGTGTGGATCCTGAGTTAAATGCACCCATGGTTGAAGTTATGGGAGCCGATGGACTTTCATTAATGTAATTCAGCTGTGATGTTGGTCACTGTAAGATAATTTACATATTTTTCTAGTAGAGATAATTAGTTCATATCTGTCATTTCCACAGCTACAAAAGTTTTCCTGTGAAGACATTTTATTTATTTTACAGTGCAGCAGAGGCTGGATAATTAACTTGACCTGGTTTAACTTGACTATTGTGTCCTCAAGTGTTAATGTTGAACAGAATGTGTGTGTGACTTTGTGGCTGTCCTCTAATGATTGGTTTAACTTGACTACTGTGTCCTCAAGTGTTAATGTTGGACAGAATGTGTGTGTGAGTGTGTAGCTGTCCTCTAATGATTGGTTTAACTTGACTACTGTGTCCTCAAGTGTTAATGTTGGACAGAAAGTGTGTGTGACTTTGTGGCTGTCCTCTAATGATTGGTTTAGTTTGACTATTGTGTCCTCAAGTGTTAATGTTGGACTGAATGTGTGTGTGAGTGTGTAGCTGTCCTCTAATGATTGGCTTAACTTGACTACTGTGTCCTCAAGTGTTAATGTTGGACAGAAAGTGTGTTTGAGTGTGTAGCTGTCCTCTAATGTTTGGCTTAACTTGACTACTGTGTCCTCAATTGTTAATGTTGGACAGAAAGTGTGTTTGAGTGTGTAGCTGTCCTCTAATGTTTGGCTTAACTTGACTACTGTGTCCTCAAGTGTTAATGTTGGACAGAAAGTGTGTTTGAGTGTGTAGCTGTCCTCTAATGTTTGGCTTAACTTGACTACTGTGTCCTCAATTGTTAATGTTGGACAGAAAGTGTGTGTGAGTGTGTAGCTGTCCTCTAATGATTGGTTTAACTTGACTATTGTGTCCTCAAGTGTTAATGTTGGACAGAAAGTGTGTGTGAGTGTGTAGCTGTCCTCTAATGATTGGTTTAACTTGACTATTGTGTTCTCAAGTGTTAATGTTGAACATAATGTGTGTGTGACTTTGTGGCTGTCCTCTAATGATTGGTTTAACTTGACTATTGTGTCCTCAAGTATTAATGTTGGACAGAATGTGTGTGTGAGTGTGTAGCTGTCCTCTAATGATTGGTTTAACTTTACTATTGTGTCCTGAAGTGTTAATGTTGGACAGAATGTCCCATGACTATATGATTTGATTATTTGCTCCTTTTGTTAGGATAGTTATTGTCCTATAATAATTTAAGAATATAAATAAAATTATTATATGCATTGTCCACGTCATTTTCTTTCAGTACTGACACTCAGATTGTTTAGAGAATTAATTTTTAAAAGTGTTTATGGATTCATTCCTTATTCTTTTAAAACATGAATTGCTCCCGCTCTTATCTTTAATGTTCACAAGCAACAAAAACAGGTAAGTGATCACTAATATCATAAACTAATAATCCAGTTATTGAACTGTTATTTATTAAATTAGTATATGTATTATACTTTTTTCCCTCCAGGGGGTCTTTTGTGGGCTCTAGTGTCCCTTATATGACAGTAGGCTGACAGGAAAGGGGGAAGTAGAGGAGGAAACACATGCGGCAAATGTCGGTCAGGTCCGGGTATCGAACTTGCGACGGCCGCGTCGAGGACTCATGGCCTCCACATGTGGGTCGTGCTATCCCCTATGCCACCACAGCATGCCCAAATATATTAGCTATTAATGTTACACTATTAAATTATCTTATAATTTGACCTAACAAAACGGTTCAGACTGCATATAGTATTAAATATTAAAATCCTCAGATAAAAAAATATCTAATATATGCAACTAACAATTAAATTTTTTCCAAATATATTTTGACTGTTAAGCACTCAAAATGTCTTTTAGCACTTTTGTCATGTTTTCAAATATTTTATGTATAAGATTACTATCCACATATAGAGCTTCTCTGCTTTTATGTCTGTTTTTAACTCATTTCATAACTGTCTAGTTAAAGTCAGTCTTGATTTTAATCCAGGTTTCAGAAATAGTTACGACACTTAAAGGCTGAATGAACTGGCTTAAACAAACTTTGATGCTGTTAAAATTCACATACAGTACAGACCAAATGTTTGGACACACAGTTGTTTCTTATAAGAGGAAGTCAGTTTCCCTCCTGCAGAAACTTTATTCTAATACTTTCACTTTGATTTCCTTGATTTTACTCCAGCAGCAGTCTGTGTTCCAGTGTCTGGTTCCTCAGTTTTCTCTCTGGTCGCCTTCAGTCTGTCCTGAGTCCGTAGTTTGGTGGAAGACAGGTGACACAGGTGATCCTGGGTGTTTTCTTTATGTATTTTTTTTCTCTGAACTATTTCCTGTTTTTTCCCCCAAAGTTTCCTGTTTAATTCCAGACTTGAGGCAAAGATGTGGCGCCCTCTAGTGGACTTCCTGTGACAAAACACTGCAGTGCTGGACAAGAAGATGATTGTTGATGTGAAGTTTTACTTTTCCTTTAAGCAAATTTGGTTCAGAATAAGAAATGCTTTGATGCAAATTTGATTTATTTTCTGACATATTTATAATGTGGCTAAAAACTGAGACTGTAATTGCACAGAATACTGTAAATTTAAACCAAATTAATGTTAAGAAATTCAGAAAATCTATATAAAAGCCATGAAAATATAATAGAAACCCACTATTGATACTCCTCCATTGTTGATGGAGAAGTATCAACACTTTCATGTTGTTTCAAACACTTAGAAACAGGTTTTATTCACTTCCATGCATTGATTTGTTCTTGGATGGTTCAGGGTCACTGAAGGTCATCATAATTTAGAAGGTCATCAGTATGAAGAACAAATTCAAAGGATATATTATTCATCAGATGATTGATTGGTTATGAGATCGACTGCAGTTACCTCAGTCAGCAATTTTCTTATTCTATTTAAAGTCAGTGTTTTTAATAAGGAAACCAGATATGATCTGATCATCTATGGACTTTGACATATCTGTCTGTATTTTTCACCATGGGAACATAAATCCTAGATAATCAGAGTTTGTAAAAATATAGATTTGCTATTCCATGAAATTTTTTAACTTCACCATCTGGACTATTTCTTTAAAAAAACCCATTATATTTTTCCTTTTGGTTGCTAAATGATTGTTTGTGCAAATGAACTTCTTCCAATCCAAACATTCACAGGTTTTATGTTGCTCTTGTTCTCTTTGAAACAATTTCATGCAAACAAATGTCAGCTTCTTCATGGTGTCTGTTGATGATTTTGTCCTGCGCTGAAACCTCAACGGTGAGGCTGGCGAACCCTCTGGTCTGGTCAATAAGAATCTAAAACATAATAGCAACCACAACCATAACTGTCATGTAAATGAAGGGTTTTATTCTTTATTTTAGTGTTCCTGTCACTAAACATGTCACTAGGTAACAGGGCAGGGCCCAGGGAATGTGACTTCACAATAAAGAGGATATAGAATCAGCTCATTTTCCAGACATCAAAAAACATTAACCTATTGCCAAAAAGTCGCTCGGTTTCTTTGTTAAGTGGCTGGATTGTTCTTAGAAGCAGTAGAGATAAAAATGAAAATACAAAGACATACAAAATGCGAAATTTGCATAATAGTTCCTCTAGAAGTTATTGCTCACCTTTACCTGCAAAGAGGCATCATCTGGTTCAGATTGACCTTTGGATCTGGACTCTTTCGGAGACTCTTTTGATTATTTTTTTGCTGAAAAACATAAACTACAGCTAAAGAAACATTTGCAGTGTCTCTTGTGGTTTTTCTAAAACTGAAGATTAACAGAAAATCTTCTATAGGGCACCACACCACTCAAGACAGTAGAAGAGGGGAATAGTTAAATGAGAAACTAATAGAGAAAATGCTCAGGGTCACCTTCATCACTGACTCAGGGCAGACTGACACTGAACAAGGAGAACAGAGAGAAAACTGAGGAACTATACACTGGAACACAGACTGCTGCAGGAGGAAAAACAAAGAAATCAAAGATTCAACCAGTGCTTAACTGGACTGAATCTTACATAAAGAACTGGGATTTCTTTATTTCGGAAATGTCTCATTAAAGAGGTCAAAGGTCGCATGTGGGGTACCCCTAGACTCAATTCTAGGACTCCTCTTATTCAATATTTATATGCTCCCACTTGCTTAGGTTATAACAGGAAATAAGATCAGCTACCATAACAATTCAGATGACACACAGCTCTACATTATCATGTCACCAGGTGACCTTTGACCCCATCCAGTCACTGAATAAAATACTTAGAACAGATAAATGTGTGGACGTGCCAAAACTTTCTCCAGCTAAACAAAATCAAAACTGAAATTATTATTTTTGGACCTAAAGAGGAACGATCTAGAGTAATAGATCTATAGATATAGAGTTACAGATCTAGAGTTATAGTTCTAGAGTACATGCACAGCTTCAGTTATTACAACTAAAAATCAGCGGTCAGGCCTGAAATCTCGGTGTGGTGATGGATTCAGAGCCGAACTTTCAGAGACACATAAAGACAGTTACAAAATCAGCCTTCTATCACCTAAAAAGCATTTCCGGGATTTAAATAAATAAACAATCCATTTGCTTTCTTATTTAGAAGTCAACAAAATGGCTTTTTAGCATCTGGACACACTGTGACTCTAGAAAGCTTTAAAGGGTTTTGAAACCATAACAGAATGATCCTGCATTTACCACAGATTGCTAACAGGACATCTGTTAATCTCTGATATAGTTTTTGGGTTTAAAAATTAAAACAAAAACAGAGGTATCAATTCTTTGTTTGGAATCCAATCAGACCCAGTTTAAAAGCCTAATATAGGGGTTTCTGAAGGAAAAAAAGAGTGAAGTGGCCCTTTCCTATTTGGGATAAAGTCAAAGGGAAGGCCGGTAGAAATTTTTATAGAGAAAGCAAATTTTTTATAATAGGCTTCTTGGTTTTGTGATTTTGTGGTTGGTCTGTTTTATGGTTGATTGTTCATTTGGTTTCATGGCAGTTTGTTTAGTTAGTTTGTTTGGTTTTATGATTGATTGGGTGTTTGGCTAACTAACTCTGATAAGCAGTAAGGATCAGTATGAAATCACTGTCAGAAGATAAATCAAATTTGCATCAAAACATTTCTTTTTCTTGCTCCAATTCTTTGCTAAAAGGAAAAGCAGTGACACTTTATTTGAATGGATGTGCATAAGACTGACTTGAGACAGTCATTCATGTTCAAAACATAAGCTATGTTATGCTTTTGATAGTCTCATGTTAGTCTGATGCACACCCCTTCAAATAAAATGTTACCAGAAAAGTTTTTCTCAACATCGAACAAACATCTTCATCTCCAGTACAGAACTGGTTTTCTAAAACTGCAGATTTAAAAGAAATCCTCCAGAGGGCGCCACATTTTTGCTTTAAGACTGGAATTCAAACAGGAACCTTTGAAAAAAACCAGGAAACAGTTCAGAGAGAAACAAAACTCATCGACAAGCCCACTCAGGATCACTTGTTACCTACAGTATTTTATCGGTGACTCAGGACAGACTGACACTGAACGAAGAAAACACAAAAAACTGAGGAAGCAGACTCTGAAACACAGACTGCTGCTGGAGGAAAAACAAGGAAATCAAAGTGAAAGTAAGAGAATAAAGTTTCTGCAGGAGGGAAACTGACTTCCTGGTTTAACTTTCTGTCTGCTGTGTTTTCAGATTCACTCAGAGACAAAATGGCTTCCAGATTAGAGGAGGATCTCTGCTGTCCGGTCTGTCAGGACGTCTTTAAGGATCCGGTTCTTCTGTCATGTAGCCACAGCTTCTGTAAGAAGTGTCTGAAGAAATGGTGGAGAAAGAAACGATCAAGAGAGTGTCCAGTTTGTAAGACGATATCATTCACCAGTGATCCTCCCTGTAATCTGGTTCTGAAGAATCTGTGTGAGTCTTTCTCCCAGCAGAGAGAGCAGAGAGCTTCAGAGGATCTCTGCAGTCTGCACTCTGAGAAACTCAAACTCTTCTGTCTGGACCATCAGCAGCCAGTGTGTGTCGTCTGCAGAGATTCAGAAAAACACACCAATCACAGATTCAGACCCATCGATGAAGCTGCTCAGCAACACAAGAAGAACCTTCAGGAATCTCTGGTGCCTCTAAAGAAGAAGCTGGAGCTCAGGAAGAAAGTTCAGGAGGAGTTTGATCAGACAGCAGAACACCTGAAGGTCCAGGTCCGACACACAGAGAGGCAGATTATGGAGCAGTTTAAGCAGCTTCGTCAGTTTCTAGCAGAGGAAGAGGAGGCCAGGCTGGTTGCACTGAGGGAGGAAGAGAAGCAGAAGAGAGGGATGATGAAGGAGAAGATGGAGGCTCTGAGCAGAGAGTTAGCAGCTCTTTCAGACACAGTCAGAGCCACAGAGGAGGAGCTGAGAGCTGAAGACGTCTCATTCCTGCACAACTACAAGGCTGCAGTGGAAAGAGTCCAGCGCTGCCCCCTGCTGGAGGATCCACAGCTGCCCTCAGGAGCTCTGATAGACCAGGCCAAACATCTGGGCAACCTGGGCTTCAACATCTGGAGCAACATGGAGAACATGGTGACCTACACTCCTCTGGTTCTGGACCCAAACACGGCTGGGTCTATACTCCATCTGTCTGAAGATCTGACCAGTTTGACTTATGGAGAGAAACAGAAGCTTCCTGATAATCCAGAGAGATTTGGATCATGGTCTGTTCTGAGTTCTGATGGTTTTAACTCAGGGAACCACAGCTGGGATGTTGATGTTGGAGACAGTGAAGGCTGGATACTTGGTGTGTTAGAAGAATCTGTTCAGAGGAAGGGAAGCATAAAGTCTGGATTGTTGGTTATACGGTTCTATAAAGGTGAATACTCAGCATATTCTCCATCAGCTCCTTCCATTCGTCTCTCAGTCCAGAAGAATCTCCAGAGGATCAGAGTGAATCTGGACTGGGACAGAGGAAAGCTGTCCTTCTCTGATCTGGATACTAACACACACATACACACCTTCACACACACCTTCACTGACAAGATGTTTCCATTTTTCTTCACTAATAAAACATTAAAGATTCTACCGATGAAGATCTCAGTGATCAAACAGCAGCTCTGATGATCTCAGCATGAAGAACAAAAAGTCCAAATGAAACATTATTGATCAGATGATTGATTGGTTTTATAATTGATAGTTTGTTGGTTTGGTGAATTTCTTAATTTCATTTTTAAAATCTGTTTTTAATCAGGAAACTGGAGATGATCTGATCATCTGGGGACTTTTTCATTTCTTTCTGTGTTTTCCACTGTAATGTTTTAAATGTTGTTTATTATTTACAACTTGATGTAAATAAATTACTATCAGATGATTGAAAGCATAATGAGAAGCTTAATAAATGTATTAGTAGCTAATAAGAGTGTATTTTGTTTTTCAACATCACCAAAATCTTGCAGTGAATTCATGAACTTTTGCTGTTTTCATTTTATTTAAAAATGTTTAGAAAATAAAAACAACTTTACCATCACAACATGCGTCCAACCATCTACACTGCACTGCTTGACTGGTAAACAAAATAAAACAACACAAAAATCCCAGATGAGCAGAATTAGCAACAACATAAATTTATTATTTCAACTTCAACCTCTGGTCAGAAATCCAAAAAATAATCTATTTCATTTTGTTTTCTACATTATTATTTGTTCCAATGATTTGCTTCCAATCCAAACCTGAAGTTATTTTATGTTTTTCTTCATTTAGGAAGAATTTCATACAAACTAATGTTTCAGCTGCTTCATGGGAACAAATTATTATATTTCATGAATGTCTCTTGTTAATCTGAAACAGCAAAACTAAAACCAGTAAAAACAGAAAAAGTTATCAGGTTTGTTGGGATTAATGGCTTCGTGCATCTGCAGCTAAAAATCCTTCTAACATCAAAATGTGAAAAGCTCACGCCGTTCAGCTTGACTTTACATCAATACAGTGTTGGCTGATCTGGTGATTATTTGTTTTATTAACCTGTTACAGATAACCTGCAATAAAAACTCTGGCCATATGTCAACCTGTATAAGTTTATTACAATTTACTGCAATTATTTACCATTAATATTAGTAAAAATTAAAAGGTTTCTAATGTGAATAATGGGACAACATGCAGTACACCTTCCAGTCCAGCAGAGGGAAGCAGAGCAGATGTCTTCAACATGATCCTTCGCCTACAGAGGATCCCTGTGACGTGGAAACATCCTGTTACCATCCAGTGGTCAGTGTGGACATTGTGGAGAACTTTAAATATCTGGGAGTCCACAGTGACAAAAACCTGGACTGGGTCAAGAACCCTGACGCTGTGAACAGGAAGGGCCAAAGTCTCCTATAGTTTCTGAGGCGGCTGAGGTCCTTCAACATCTGCTGGACTTTGACCAGGATGTTCTGTGAGTCTGTGGTTGCCAGTGCCATCCTGTATGCTGTGGTGAGCTGAAAAAATGATTCTAAAATACAACACAACTTACTTTATGTGTCCTGATTTGGTTTTGGGTGATGATTGAGGTAATATTTCACCATTTCTTTGCTGGATGAAGAGTAATAAATGAGGAGTGACTTTACCCCGGTGTACCACCTCTGTTAAAGCATTAGCTTAGCCAAATGTCTGTAGCCACTTCAGCAAGGGATTTAGAGTCTCTGGAAAACTGAAAAGTCATCAGAAAATCCACGCAGGAGAGAAGCCTTTCAGCTGTAGCCTGTGTGGAAAGAGTTGTTGTCATTTGGTATTTTTAAAGTGTCATCAAGACTTTCTCCTCCACCAGGCGTCTCAGACGTGGCTGGTTACTGATTATACATGAACAAAGTGACGTTTTTCACATCAAAGCAGATCCATCAAAACTGAGCTAAGGGGACATGTTACGTAAGAACATCAAGATGATGAACAAACATACTTTTCAGTCACGACTCCTCAGCTATGAGATTGGACCGGCCCTCTACCTCGGTTTGCTGTCCGGTTCACTGTGCAGCTGCATGCAGAGTTATCCATCCAGAAAGGTTTGTTTACTTACCATTAAAGTAAAAACAAAACTATAAAAAGTTTCACATTATATTCTCTGTTGCAGACATGCTACGTTTCCCTCTGTCAGGCAGGATGAAGAACACGTCAACAAATTGAGGATTTCTTCTAGCAAGATGGCCGCCTTTGTCATCGTGTAACAAAACTACACTGAAGCCGTTGTTGAGGAAAATGATTATTTTTAGTGCTTAATACAGCTAATCTTACGGCATGTGTAAAAGGTATATTGAACATTCTTATTTTGAACAAATTTCTTAATTTTGAACAGGTTTGTGTTAAGGATTTAAAACTAAACTATTCAATCGGTAATTATTCAGAAACAGGAGCCAAATGCAGATCAAAAGGGGATCTCTCTGTGAGCCTCCTGCTGTGTTATCAGAGGTCAGGAGGCCATAAAATTAGCATCTCCTGGAAGGCAGTAACATTTGAGCTGTTTGATTCACAGAAGGTCAAAAGTTTGCCAGAGCCAACATCTGGGATGGTATAAAACTAATTACAACATAAAATGTTAAAACCACTAACATCTAATTTCTAAGACATTTTTCTAAGGATTAATAGCAGGTTTTTAACTAAAATTGTATTATCTAAGTTTAGAACTACTAATCTAGTAAATGATGAATGTATTTGAAAATTGTACTATCTGTGACAATATCTGAATCAAATGGAAATTGTTTGAATGTTATGTTTCATAGGTTAAGAAAAGCAATTGTACCTCATTTTGTACTGTTGATTTTATGTGTTATTTTTGGTAAGGACTCACTTTGGAGATGCTGGATGCAGCAGAGCAAAACAGGGTTTTGTGAGGGTAACCTTTCCTTGAACCAAATTACTGGATTTAAGTTTGTTCTGAGATAACGGGAGACACTCCGAATTTCACAGGTATCTGTGAAGTCTTATTTTATGGTTTTATTTGCCCAAATGGCCCTAGAGCACAGAAAGCCAAGACGCAGCTGCTTGCTCCTTTGTCCTACCGGAGACCAAAATGGCCTTTGATCTTGGCGTGAAATTAAGGGAAGTTCTAAGTTTTTCTGAGTGTCCAAGGTAGCTTCTGGTTGGTCAACCGGAGGTATGCCTTAATTGAATACATTAACAAGGAAAGAAACACCTCCACTATAAAAGTTCGTGCACAATAATAATAATTCAGATAGCTGCCCTATTTTGCCTTTTCGGCATCAGCTTTCTCCAAAGACATGTCTTTGCCTCTTTCTCTATCTTTCCTTTCTAATTCTTTTGTCTCAGGTAAAGAATGTATATCTCTGTAACTCTGCGGTTTTCTTGTTAATTCATACGTTGCTTTGTATGGGATTAAACTCTGTAATTCTGTGACGTCATCACGCATTGTTGTTTTCCTTGTCGCCGCGCGCCGCCCGCTGAGATCTGGGATCTAGAGGAAGAGTGAGCCAAGCTTTTTCCAAATTAAGCTAATTTAAAATACTCTTCCTTAACACCATCCATGTTTAAATTATTCTAGAGTCAAACCTACGAACTCTAGACCTCCAGAATTTTACATCCTCCATCTGAAACATGATACCGTCCCCACAGCATGATGCTGCCACTCCCATGTTTAACTTTGAACATGTGAGACAAAAGTTTTGCTGTATGTACAAGCAAATTTAAATTTTGGAAGTTAAGGAAAAACTAGATGCAATTTTCATACAAACATTTTTGTTAAATTATATCAATTAATTGATACTAATTACTGCTGTAAAACCAGTTTTATTGTGTTATAAAGCAGTGAAGTGACCTAAAGCCCTGAAATAAGAGCAATGATTGACAAGTGGCCTAGTAAAATCCCATAGGATGCCATAATATGACATTTAAACAGTTTAACATTCTCCAACCTCCATTAAGCTTTAAAGGGTTAGTCTAGATATCTTTTACACTTTAGTAAATGTTTATTTTATTCCATATTGTATTTGCTCTTGTTATTTTTTATAGTTTTATTTGCTTGATCTGAATCATGTGAGACAAAAACAGATGCTTTATTCCTCTGGTCTATCATCATCATTATTATTATTGGTCTATTAGTCTCTGCAGCCACTTGGAAGCTGTTTGTCAGGAAGAAATAACCTAACTAGAATCACAAACGAAGATTAGACTCAGACATAAAAGAATTACTAAACCTAGAGTAACTAGAAAGTAGAGACACTATGAGGGCTCAAATAAAGAAACACAAGAATGAGAAAGACCCAACAAAATCAGTAGCAGCAAATAATCAAGAAGAGTTAAGAAAAAAGTGAAGTAAAACACAAGTTACTAAAAACAGAAAATGAACAGCAAAAAATCAGAAGTATACAAACCCAAACACAGAGATTAATAAGCAGCATATTAATAAGCTTTACCTGTCATTTCAGGTGTAGTGACTTGTGCAGTTCAGTGAACACATAGTGATGGTGCACACAATGTGTTCACTGAACTGACATTAAGTTGAACAGACAACTTAATGTGCAAAAAATTGTTTGTGGGGATCAGATGTTTAATTTCAATCAAATCTTGTTTTTCATGTCTGATACGTTTCATTATTATAAACACTTATTGTTCAAATTCACATATTGTAGCGTTATGACACAAACTATGCTGCTGTTGAAGTTTATTGGCTTCTGTCTCTGCACCACCAGGTTCATTCACCAGTTCAGGACCCGACCAGAACCTCTCCGTGTAAAATACCTTGAGAAATAATGAGATTTGGTTATATATAAAAGACAGAATCTACAACAGTACCGAAGATTATGATGCAGGGTTTTAATGCACCTATGAGAGTCAGTATCAATTTGGTGTCCCTAAAATCCACAGTGATGGCAGTTCTTCAATTAAAAGAAGAGGGTACCAGTTCAGTAGATAAAAATAAACCTGCTGTTGGGGTATTTGTTGAATTAAAAACACATTTTATACAATAGATCATGAAATATTAATCAAGAAACTGGTGCGCTATGGTCAGAGAGGAATAGTTTGGCTCTGGAGGAAAAGTTAATTATTGTTCCTAAGTGGGAAAGTTCAGGTTTACCAACAGCAAAGTAACAGACTGATGGAAGCATGCAGACTCGCACACAAAGGTAAAAAAATCATAAAAATAAAACAAATTTATATCATGAGAAAAATACTGTAGCTAATATAGCACAACCAGGTTAAAAGAAGTGTGAAAGAGAATAAAATAGTTTGAGAAACTTGGAAAGTTTGCAAATATTTAGACTTTAAGTTAAATGAATTAAACAAACAGCAGAGTTGTAAAGTTTAACAGTTTCTCAGAAGGACATGTGATAACAATACTTATTGCACTTTGGATACATCTCTTGCTTTCTTTTGTCCCAACAGTTTTTATGATGGTAACCATGACAACAAGGTGCACCTGACTGCCTCACTAAACCTGAAATAAAATCTGAACTACGACCCCAGGAGGAGCTGAAACAGAGGCTTCATGCAGGCAAAGCAGAGAGGAGGAGGAAGTTCAAATTGTCTCTTCTGACCAAGCAGAGATTTATAGAGGAGCAGCAAAAGCAAATGAGGAGGATTAGCAGCACTTGGTGTCACCAGGACATGAAACAGCAAAACATCGTTTCTGATTTTTAGAGCCTCAAGACATTAAATCCAACAGGAAAAAGATCAGAGAGAAAAAACTGATTGAGAAAATACTTTGGATCCCCTTCATCACCGTCTGACAGAACAAGGAGAACAGAGAGAAAACTGAGGAACCAGACGCTGGAACACAGACTGCTGCTGGAGGAAAACAAGGAAATCATAATTAAAGTAAGAGAATAAAGTTTCTGCAGGAGGGAAACTGACTTCCTGGTTTAACTTTCTGTCTGCTGTGTTTTCAGATTCACTCAGAGACAAAATGGCTTCCAGATCAGAGGAGGATCTCTGCTGTCCGGTCTGTCAGGACGTCTTTAAGGATCCGGTTGTTCTGTCATGTAGCCACAGCTTCTGTAAGGAGTGTCTGAAGAAATGGTGGAGAGAGAAACCAGTTAAAGAGTGTCCAGTTTGTAGGATATCATTCTAAAGATCCACGTAATCTGGCTCTGAAGAATCTGTGTGAGTCTTTCTCCCAGCAGAGAGAGCAGAGAGCTTCAGAGGATCTCTGCAGTCTGCACTCTGAGAAACTCAAACTCTTCTGTCTGGACCATCAGCAGCCAGTGTGTCACATCTGCAGTCATTCAGATTTACACAAAAACCATAAATTCAAACCCATCGATGAAGCTGCTCAGCAACACAAGAAGAACCTTCAGGAAACTCTGGAGCCTCTAAAGAAGAAGCTGGAGCTCAGGAAGAAAGTTCAGGAGGAGTTTGATCAGACAGCAGAACACCTGAAGGTCCAGGCCCGACACACAGAGAGGCAGATTATGGAGCAGTTTAAGCAGCTTCATCAGTTTCTAGCAGAGGAAGAGGAGGCCAGGCTGGCTGCACTGAGGGAGGAAGAGGAGCAGAAGAGAGGGATGATGAAGGAGAAGATGGAGGCTCTGAGCAGAGAGATAGCAGCTCTTTCAGACACAGTCAGAGCCACAGAGGAGGAGCTGAGAGCTGAAGACGTCTCATTCCTGCACAACTACAAGGCTGCAGTGGAAAGAGTCCAGCGCTGCCCCCTGCTGGAGGATCCACAGCTGCCCTCAGGAGCTCTGATAGACCAGGCCAAACATCTGGGCAACCTGGCCTTCAACATCTGGAGCAACATGGAGAACATGGTGACCTACACTCCTCTGGTTCTGGACCCAAACACGGCTAATATAATCCTCCATCTGTCTGAAGATCTGACCAGTTTGACTGCAGGAGAGAAACAGCAGCTTCCTGATAATCCAGAGAGATTAGATTATTATTATTGGTCTGTTCTGAGTTCTGATGGTTTTAACTCAGGGAACAACAGCTGGGATGTTGATGTTGGAGACAGTTCATTCTGGAGACTTGGTGTGTTAGAAGAATCTGTTAAGAGGAAGGGAGACATAAAGTCTGGTTGGTTGTATATATGGTTCTATTCAGGTAAATACTCAGCATATTCTCCACCAGCTCCTTTCATTCGTCTCTCAGTCCAGAAGAATCTCCAGAGGATCAGAGTGAATCTGGACTGGGACAGAGGAAAGCTGTCCTTCTCTGATCTGGATACTAACACACACATACACACCTTCACACACACCTTCACTGACAAGATGTTTCCATATTTCTGCACTGATAAAACATTAAAGATTCTACCGATGAAGATCTCAGTGATCAAACAGCAGCTCTGATGATCTCAGCATGAAGAACAAAAAGTCCAAATGAAACATTATTGATCAGATGATTGATTGGTTTTATAATTGATAGTTTGTTGGTTTGGTGAATTTCTTAATTTCATTTTTAAAATCTGTTTTTAATCAGGAAACTGGAGATGATCTGATCATCTGGGGACTTTTTCATTTCTTTCTGTGTTTTCCACTGTAATGTTTTAAATGTTGTTTATTATTTACAACTTGATGTAAATAAATTACTATCAGATGATTGAAAGCATAATGAGAAGCTTAATAAATGTATTAGTAGCTAATAAGAGTGTATTTTGTTTTTCAACATCACCAAAATCTTGCAGTGAATTGATGTGGATAAATTACAATAATTTCACTCCTGCTAGTTTTATTGTTATTTGTTTATTCTAAGTTCTGTAAATTCCCACCAAGTTAAAACTATTTGGGTTACATGTAGAAAGTTGGACGTTGTTTTTCACAGCTGCATGTGAACCAGTTTGTTTCCCAGGCTTTGGATCTTTTATCTCTTTTGTATAAAACTCTTTTCATCCAGACCTGCTTCATTACTGATTGTCCTACAATCTCTCTGTATTGTGTAAATATATGAATAAACCTGATTGAGTGATTTCACCTGAACAGTGCTTGGAAATAGTTTTTTTCACCACAGTTTGGTGCCGTGACCCGGATCCCTCGACTGAACATCCGAGGACGTCGACCAACAGCGTTAAGCTGGAATAACCTGGATTAAACTCCAGCCTCAAACCTGGATTAGGATTTAAGAGAGACGAGGGCTGTTGGTCGGCTCCACGGATCCAGAGCTGGGATCAACGAACTCAAAACCACTTTTATCAGGTGGGAAACTCACTCAGACTAACAAATTAATTTTACAAATTATAAATTATAAAATCTAAAATAGTGAAGGATCCGAAGAACCTTTCACCCTGGGGAATAGAGATTGACATTATTCTGGGTTAAAGTCCCAGAAAGAAGAAAATAAAATAAATGATAAAAAAATAATAAAATAAAATACAAATAATAAAAAACTAGAGGGGGCGTTAGAGTCCCTCCCAGATGTTTGGGTTTGAGTCCTAAACCGAAGAGAAAAAAGGGAACCACAGATTTCTAGGTTAGAGTCCTAGTTAAAGTCCTTATCGCTCAATAAGGCAGGTATTTTCCAGAGTTTTGTTTTTCTAAATTGGGAGAACAAACCTTTAGAACAGGGGTGTCAAACTCCAGTCCTCGAGGGCCGCAGTCCTGCAACTTTTAGATGTGCCTGTGCTGCAGCACAGCTGAATAGAATAATTAAGGCTCTGGAGAACTGGTCTACTCAAGGTGGAGGTAATTAAGCCATTTCATTCCAGTGTTTTGAACCTGTGGCACATCTAAAAACTGCAGGACTGCGGCCCTCGAGGACTGGAGTTTGACACCCCTGCTTTAGAGAATCCTAAAGACCTTTATCAGAAATAAAGGCCCCTCTTAGAGGAGTAAGAGGCAGAGCGACCACAAAGCTGACTGGTTGGATTCTGCGAAGACGTTTGCAGTCTAAAGAGGAAATCCCACCCAATTCAGGAAGAATGAGTCTACGTGGTTCCAGAACGAAATCTCCTTCTCAGGGTGAATTGTTTGACTGTTTGATAACGAGATATGGAGAAAAAAGTGTGTATGGTGTGGATGAATGGATAAAATGTGATGTTTTCCCTGCAGGTGGTTCATTGAAACTCTCTGTTTAGAAAAGAATACAAAGAGAAACAGAAAATAGAGAACGTACTTCAAGAGACAAAAAACAGATAGAGACTAGGAGTCTAGTTGATCTTGAGAAACTTAAAGAGAGTTTGGAACGCTGGATGAAAGAAAATGACAGAAAGACAGAAAAATGCTAAACAAATGGCTGGATGTCAGGATGATTCTGGGGAAATAGCGGGGCGACACGACAATGTTTCTATTTCTACACTTCAGTCTGAAAATGTTTCTGCTTCTGTGACTGCATCTAAAACAAATGGAGTTAAACCCCCACCTTACGATTCTCCTTCTTCTCTTCCCACACGTCTGAACCCGGACTTGAGTGCTCTCTCTGTGTTGGATCCGGACCTGGACGCCTGCCCGGTTCCATGACCACGACCAGCGGTACCAGCACCAGCTGCTGGGCCCCCTCCACCTTCAACACAGCCTATATCAACAACAACAACGGCTGCAGCAGCTGCTGCTCCTTCTGAGGAGGAGACAGACATTCTGGTGCCTGAGGATGAAGAACTGCTCAGTGATGAAGAGGATGAAAAGATGTGATGTCCAATACAAGTTCTGGGACTTGTATTGGACATCTCCTACCAACCCGACATGATCTCAGATCCAGAGACAAGAACAAAGGACAATCTTTGAAGCAAAGTGTGGATCCTGAGTTAAATGCACCCATGGTTGAAGTTATGGGAGCCGATGGACTTTCATTAATGTAATTCAGCTGTGATGTTGGTCACTGTAAGATAATTTACATATTTTTCTAGTAGAGATAATTAGTTCATATCTGTCATTTCCACAGCTACAAAAGTTTTCCTGTGAAGACACTTTATTTATTTTACAGTGCAGCAGAGGCTGGATAATTAACTTGACCATTGTGTCCTCAAGTGTTAATGTTGGACAGAATGTGTGTGTGAGTGTGTAGCTGTCCTCTAATGATTGGTTTAACTTGACTATTGTGTCCTGAAGTGTTAATGTTGGACAGAATGTGTGTGTGAGTTTGTAGCTGTCCTCTAATGATTGGTTTAACTTTACTATTGTGTCCTGAAGTGTTAATGTTGGACAGAATGTCCCATGACTATATGACTTGATTATTTGCTCCTTTTGTTAGGACAGTTATTGTCCTATAATAATTTAAAAATATAAAGAAAATTATTATATGCATTGTCCATGTCATTTTCTTTCAGTACTGACACTCAGATTGTTTAGAGAATTAATTTTTAAAAGTGTTTATGGATTCATTCCTTATTCTTTTAAAACATGAATTGCTCCCGCTCTTATCTTTAATGTTCACAAGCAACAAAAACAGGTAAGTGATCACTAATATCATAAACTAATAATCCAGTTATTGAACTGTTATTTATTAAATTAGTATATGTATTATACTTTTTTCCCTCCAGGGGGTCTTTTGTGGGCTCTAGTGTCCCTTATATGACAGTAGGCTGACAGGAAAGGGGGAAGTAGAGGAGGAAACACATGCGGCAAATGTCGGTCAGGTCCGGGTATCGAACTTGCGACGGCTGCGTCGAGGACTCATGGCCTCCACATGTGGGTCGTGCTATCCCCTACGCCACCACAGCATGCCCAAATATATTATCTATTAATGTTACACTATTAAATTATCTTATAATTTGACCTAACAAAACGGTTCAGACTGCATATAGTATTAAATATTAAAATCCTCAGGTAAAAAAGACCTAATATATGCAACTAACAATTACATTTTTTCCAAATATATTTTGACTGTTAAGCACTCAAAATGTCTTTTAGCACTTTTGTCATGTTTTCAAATATTTTATGTATAAGATTACTATCCACATATAGAGCTTCTCTGCTTTTATGTCTGTTTTTAACTCATTTCATAACTGTCTAGTTAAAGTCAGTCTTGATTTTAATCCAGGTTTCAGAAATAGTTACGACACTTAAAGGCTGAATGAACTGGCTTAAACAAACTTTGATGCTGTTAAAATTCACATACAGTACAGACCAAAAGTTTGGACACACAGTTGTTTCATATAAGAGCGATGAGAGTTCAACT